>NC_056737.1:1561338030-1561343117 GCF_019279795.1 Protopterus annectens
AGAGGTGATTAAAAGATGGAGGATAAGGCGAAATCCATGCAAACAGGTTAAGATTTCCTTCAAGTACAGCCCCCCAGATTTAGCAGGGAATGGGCCTTCAAAAATTGGTCCTTTCCCACTTCAGACAGGCTTCAGAGGGTAGATATAGACCCTCAGACGGCGGCCTCAAACACAAGCTGCTTATAGACCAAGACAGTGGACTGCTTCCACCCCTAGGGGAGGAGAGGACAGGTCACAATCTCAAAGGAAACAAACTCAATGACTCCCTCTGTTGGGCTACAGGAACTTATTGCCTGGAAGCCCCCCTCGGAGGAAAACTCTCTTTTATCAAAATTGGACTCAAATAACCCAAGACAAGTGGGTTTTGGATGTGGTTTTAAGAGGTTACAAATTCCATTTTCATACCTTGCCAAGGCCAAGCGGATGGCCAGACCTTCCAAAACATCAATGGACGGAGGCCTTAAACCAGGTGGAAGCTGTTTTGTCTTTGAATGCCATAAAACTGGTTCCTCTTTCAGAGATGGGAAAAGATTTTTACTCAAGGCTTTTTCTAGTCCCAAGGAAGCAAAACTCATGGAGACCCATTCTGGATCTGTCGGTCTTGAACACCTTTCTAGAGATTCCAAAATTCAAGATGCTTACTCTACAGCAGCTACTTCCAATGCTGTCCAAAGATGCAAGGATGGTAACTTTGGATTTAAAGGAGGCATATTTACACATTCCCATCAGGCAGGATCGCAGAAAATACCTCAGGTTCAAGGCGGATCGAGGCACTTTCAATTCTCTCGCTGCCCTTTGGATTGTCTACTACCCAGGGTCTTCACAAATGCCTGGCTCCAGTAGTAGCTTACTGCAGACTCAAGGGAATTCAAATTTACCCATATCTGGATGATTGTCTAATTCAGGCAGACAGCAAGGATGTCTTACTCCACCATCTAGAATTTGTACAGAACCTCCTCAAGTTCCTGGGATTCTCTGTAAACATAAAAAAGTCAAATTTGACACCTTCACAACAGATAACTTTTCTGGGTGCACTTCTAAACTCCACAACCCAGATGGCATTTCTGACATCCGAAAAACAATTACAGCTGGCTTCAACTTTCAGAACCTTGGCAACTTTAACTCAACTATCTGCAAGGAAATTCCTGCAGGCTTTGGGTTACATGGCCTCCTGCATCCTACTCATACCATATGCAAGACTACACATGAGGAAAATACAGTGGTACCTAAAAAGTGTATGGTCTCAGCATTGCCACAGTTTAGACATACTGATCTCCGTCCTTCCTTGCCTTCAAAAGGGATTTCTTTGGTGGTCCAGGGCATGTGCTCTAAACAAAGGGAAACCCTTCCGTCTGCCTCCTGCCACTCAGATTCTAACCATGGACGCCTCGGATTATGCTTGGGGAGCCCATTTTCAGGGCAATTGTCTGCAGGGCCTTTGGACAAAGGATCAGAAGCACCTGCATATCAACTTAAAGGAAATGTTAGCCATTCAGAAAGCTCTATTGGCCTTCAGGAATCTTTTACAATCAGGACAACTGCTAATACGGACAGACAACACCACAGTTATGTGGTACATAAACCAGCAAGGGGGATCTCATTCCTACCCCCTTTGCAGACTAGCCATGGATCTAGGGAACACAGCTCTAGCTTACAATCTGGATCTTCAAGCTCAGTTTCTACCAGGGAAACAAACTTCCTGGCAGACATTCTGAGCAGAAACCTTTCGGATCCACACGAGTGGATGCTGGACACCAAAATATTCAGGTTGATAACAGCAGTCTGGGGATGTCCTCACATAGACCTCTTTGCATCCCATCTCAATCATCAACTACAGAATTTTTGTACCAGGACTTTCCACAGAGAAGCTTGGAAAGTGGATGCCCTGTCATTCAGTTGGAGGAACCTCTCGGGATATGCCTTTCTGCCTCTTCCTCTTCTTCCATGGGTTTTATTGAAGATAAAACAGGACCGTAAGATGATGATCTCGCTGGCTCCAAATTGGCCTCGGCAGTTTTGGTATCCAACTCTAAAAAAACCTATGCCTGGAGCCCCTTGGGTTTTACCTCAGTCTCCGAACCTTCTGTCCCAACATCAGGGTCAGGTTCTACACTCTCATGTCAGAACTCTCTGCCTGGCGGCCTGGTTAATCCAGGACCTTTGATTTCTTCTTTACTACCCAAGCAGGTTATGGATGTCATTTTAGAAGCCAGCCGTCCTAGCTCTAGAAAATCTTATGCAGGAAAATGGAAAAGATTTTGTTCCTGGATGCAGGCTCAGAATTCTGATCCTCTTCTTTCTAACATTTCTTTAATTTTACTTTACTTGACAGATCTCTTACATAAGGGTCTCTCTTTCTCTTCCATTAAGATACCTGCCTCTGCTATTTCTGCTCATTGTAATACAGACACTCCCATCTTTTCCCACCAGCTCATGAGACATTTTCTCAGAGGAGCTAAGAACTTAAGACTTCCTAGATCTCCTCCCATTCCTGCTTAGGATCTCAACTATGTTTTGGAAAAACTAACCTTGCCTCCTTTTGAGCCTGCTGCCTCTTCTGACATCAAGTTTTTATCTTGGAAGACAGCTATCTTGTTAGCCCTAACCTCTGCCAGGAGAGTTTCAGAGTTACAAGCTCTTGTGGCTGTGGAACCTTATATTATTTTTTGTCAAGACAGGGTATCTTTGAGGACTAATCCTACCTTCATGCCTAAGGTGGTTTCCAAAGTGGCTTTAAATCAAACTATCCACTTGCCAACCTTTTTCCCCAGTCCTCAAAATAAAGGGGAAAGGATCCTACATTCCTTGGATGTACACAGACAACTACGTTTTTACCTGAACAGAACCAAGGACATCAGAAAATCAGAACAATTGTTTGTTTCTTATGCTTCAAGTTCCCAAGGTAAAGCCATTTCAAAACAGACCATTTCTAAATGGATTGCTCATGGAATCAGATTTTGTTATTCTCACCATGGAAAGCAAATCCCAGGGAGTATATGGACTCATTCCACCAGAGCTGCTGCCACTTCTGTGGCCTTCCTCAGGGGAGTTCCTACCAAGGACATTTTGGGAGCTGCAACTTGGAGTTCAGTGCATACTTTCTAAAGCGCTGCAATCTACCTCTCTACTCTAAGTCTAGGGCAGGCTTTGCCTCTGCAGTCTTGCAGGGCCTTTTAGCCGCCCCTTCTTTATGACCACCTCCCTTTCTTTCAGCTTTGGGTTTCACCTACAGTCATGACTGCAACAGTGAAGCATGGCGATAGACATAGTACAGTTGTGTACACCTACCATAAATGTAGATGTTTAGGGTGTCACTGTTGCAGTCTGAATTCCCTCCTGTCCCCTCTTATTTTTACTTTTGTGCATTTCCTTTTTTCACCATTTTTCTGAGGTGTATTTGCAAAGGTTATGGGATCTTTTTTATTTTGGGACTCCTGACATCTGGGGCAAGAAAAACTGGAGAAGATGGCGTCGGCTGTCAACTTTGTACTCCTGGCGCTCTGGCGTCAGGGGGCATGGATTGAACACCGACTGCAGAACCAGACTTTGGGATTCTGGCCGACCGAGGGCTGCCTGCCGGCAGGGGAGAACCCTACAGTCATGACTGCAACAGTGAAGACACTCGAACATCTACATTTATGGTAGATGTACACAACTGTACTTTCCTAACTGTCCTACATAACCCAGTTTCCCCTTTTTGTCTGACCACTCTACCCACTCCACCCTCTCATCCCACACCACCTTCCCCCTTATCCACCTGTTTCCTACCTTCCCATTTACCCTCCTCTTCCTCCTTTTCTCATGTCCCTCTTCTATTCCCCCCTCCACTCCTGCTTCTCGTCAGCTCTCTAATTCCTTTCCTCTTACCCCCTCTCCTTTTATTCCTTCCCCCTCTTTAGTTCCTATTCCTGTTACCCATTCCAGTGCACCTCAGGCACTAGCTCAGTCTTTTGTTTCCTCTGAACTTCTTCATTCCAATGTGTCTCCATTTCATACTGACATCACGGATCCCATTCATGTTCTTAACCATCCTGCACAACTTCATGAGGATGATTCTACTTTTTTACAGCAGGGTTCCCGAATGGACAGCGCTACAAGGAGAATTCCCAGATGAGGACAACGCATATACATGACACGAAGCAGCATCCGGAAGGGAGGGATGCTTCCAGATCCTCTTTCATTACCTATGAGCAGACCCTTACCTGTGGGCAGACTCTTACCTCCGAACAATCAATTTCCTCCTCGTTCGATGTCTCACAGGGGACTTCCCAGAGGAGAATATATTAACTAACTTAAACCCTGTTTCCTCTGAAGTTTTCAATCTCATGGACAGAATCCCCCCCCCCCCCCCGGCTGCCTCCAGGTCCTACAATGGGGCTTCTCCTTTATCCCAGCACAGAGGGCAGAATTTATCCTGTTTTTTACTGGATTTGCGTCTCTATCTTAGGAAATTAAACTTGAAACTTATTTTTGACAAGAACTCTGAACTGGACATGGATTTAGTTAATGTGGAGTTGAACATTCCTCACAAGCGAAGTTTGTTTAACCCGCCCCTGAACAACACACTGCAAATCTTTCTGAAACTTTGTGAAAAAGACTTTCGTATGTTACGTAGTACTCCTCCCAATAAATGGTTCAATCTTACTGGAGAACAAGCCTCTGCCCTTTTACAAGAAGGTAAGTCACTCAGAATTATGACAGCAGATAAAGGGACAGGTGTGGGTTTGATGGAACAAGACCGATATGTCAACACACTACAAAGAGACCTTAACAACAGTACCTATTACAGCTCAGTACAAGTGTCTGATGTCAATCGTGCATTTAAAAGAATAGACAAAACACTAAGATCACTTACCAGACAACAAGCTATTTCCATGGAAGAAGCAGATTTCATGACTGTCCCTCAACCACAACTGGGGAAATTCTTTGGAGTTCCTAAGCTGCACAAGGATACTTCTAATCCCCCTTTTCGACACATTGTCTCTAATCAAAAAGGCCAAAAAAAGGGGAAACCAAAAGGGGGTTTTTTTTTCCCCAAAAATTTTTTTTTTGGATTACTTAAAAACCCGGGGGTTTTTTTTTTCCCG
>NC_056737.1:1561659052-1561726552 GCF_019279795.1 Protopterus annectens
TAAAAGTTCTTTTGATTTTCAGGGAAACACCCTTTTTTTTTTTTTTTTTTTTTTTTTTTTTTTTTTTTTTAAAAAAAAAAAAAAAAAAAAAAAAAAAAAAAAAAAAAATTTTTTTTTTTTTCTTTTTTTTTAAATTTGGGTTTTTTTAAAATTCCACCTCATATCTCCTCATCAACAAGGGTTCTGCCCACATCACAGAACTATCTTTTTTTATTGCAGCAAATTATATATAGAACATGGAACAAGCACAGTTCATAAACAAACCAATGGTAAACATGCATATAATGAACAATGAACATAAATTGCAACAGTAAAATTCAAATAATTTCATGCAGCTTTAAATGACTTTCAAGTATTATAGTATACTAATAGTTGATAATAAGGATTTAAGTAATTAATATGTACATTGTAGATAAGCCAGAACCTATGACCAGAATTGAGAAAGCATAGCTGCTTTATTCCTACAAAGTTGTAACTGTCTATTTCCATTTATATCACGTTATTGAAAGATGAAAATAGTGAACGCTATTTCATCGGCCCCAAAACATCTAAACATGAAAATATCGAACATTCAGAACAGTGACTTTTTTCCCATAGAAAAAATTTGCTGCTCCGAAACACATGCACACTACACAAGCACATTAATCAAACAGCAACCACACACATACACTTAAATTCCTACATCTGACGCTACACTAAACTCTCTTGTTGTCTCGGTGCTACCAGCACAGTCCTGTCAAATTAACCCATTCCCTTCCCTAATAAAACATACAGTAAGAGCCTGCTATCATAGATGGGCAGTTCCCCATCATCTCTCTGGCCAGCCTGATAGACATGGGCATCCTGAGGCAATGTAACAATTGTCTCAGGTATACTGACAACCACTTACTCCTGAAACAAGCAAATATTTTATGTGAGAGACATAGGAGACAAAACTCTCACATAAGGACAAATCAAATTCCAAACAGGTTGTCAGCACAAACACACACACACACACACACACACACACACACACACACACACACACACTAAATAAGGACATGACACATAAACCCACATATGCAGATGTACTCTAGTAACTTACTAAAAGATCAAATGCCTCCCAAACAGAAACCACTTACACACATAACAAGGCAATAAACAACCACAACACATAACAACACACACACACACAGCAGTGCCTCAACAAATAAGCCCATAAGGCGTAACACCACAAAACTTAATGTATTGGTCATAGGTGACTCCAGTGTGAGACACACAGATGTTCTCCTCTGCAGGCTGGATAACGAGCGGGTTAAGGTTATTTGCCTTTCAGGTGCCAGGATCTGTCAAGTCACTCAATCACTGAAGTCACTCAAACACAAGTACTGGTATGACCCTGTCATAGTCCATGTGGGGGTGAATGACTTTAGCCGTACTTCACTGGGGTATATGAAGACAGACATGAATGAGCTTTCAGATTATGTGTCACAGGCAGGTATAAGCCTAACCTTAAGCAGCATTCTACCTTCTCCAAGGAGGATGCCACAATGCAAACAAAAAATTATTGACTTTAACAATTGCCTTAGCTTCTGGTGTAAGTCCAAGGGGATGCAATATCTATCAGCCTAGGAAGACATGGTCGACAGGCTACGCTGCTTTGCCAAAGATGGTCTGCACCTGTTTCCTCTAGGCTTTTGTATACTGGCAAAGACATTATAGGTTCATAGGTTCGTACTAGGCTATCTGCCCTAGGGCATTTATAAGCCTAGCCAGAGTGTGTGTGGCTTTCACTACCCCTTAGGATGAGAATACTATGCCCTTTAAGGGTTTAGTTTACTGTGCCTCTGTCTAGTAGTGACACAGAAATGACCCCCGGGGTAAACGTACGATCTCCCATCCACTCGTCAAGATTTCTCTTGAATAGAGTTAGTGAGGGGCTCTGCCTAACATGGATTGGGATTCTGTTCCAGAGTGTAGGGAGCCTCTGGGTTATGAATCTGTCCCTCCAGCACATCCTATTTATTTCTGTGTTGAGGTTTAAGTCTCTTGCTCTCATGGCTCTGATGGATTTGGATTTTCTGAGGTGGAGCATGTCCATTAATTCTGGATTGGACATGGCCTTGTATGTCAGGCACAGATCACCTCTGAGTAGGCGGTATGTGACTGAATAGAGCTGGAGTTTTTTCAGTCGGGCAGCACATGACATATGTTTAAGTCCCTTTATCCTCTTGGTGAGGAACTTTTGGGGTCTTTCCAACTGCTGCAGGTGTCGGGTAAGATACATCCCAAATGGGGCATTGTACTCAATCATTGGCCTGATAAGAGAAGAGTACAGGGGCACAATGACCTCTCTTGATCTAGATGTGAAACCCTTCATGATAAGGTGGGCAATATAGAAGGTCTTCCTAACCACTTTGGCAATCTGAGTGTCAAATGAGAGGTTACTGTCAACCTGGGTCCCTAGGTCCCTGATTACCTCTTCCGTGCTTAATGGATTATCACCTATGTGGTGATTTGTGGGTACCTTGTTTTTCCCAAAGGGTATGACTATACATTTTTTGGTGTTTAGCTTAAGGCCATGGCTCTGGCACCAATTATCCATTTCTATGAGGCCTCTCTGAAGTATGTTTGTGTCTGCTGGAGTATCAATTATGGCGCCCAGTTTGCAGTCATCTGCGAACTTTGTCAGCCACAATCCTCCTATGTTTGCCTGTACCTCAGAAAAATAAATGCCGAACAAGAGGGGTCCCAGGACTGAGCCCTGTGGGACACCGCTTGTGACTGGCTTAGAGTCTGACATAGCTCCAGCAACTCTGACCCTGTGGGTTCTGTCCTTGAGCCAGTTTGCAACCCATCTTGTGACATATGGGTTTACATTTAAGCTGGTGAGTTTGTCTATGATGCCCGAGTGGGGTATTTTGTCAAAGGCTTTTGCAAGGTCAAGGTAGGCTATGTGAACTGCCTTACCCTCATCAATGGCCTTAGTGACTGTTTCAAAAAAAGTCGACCAAGTTCAAAAGGCAGGATCTGCCCTTGACAAAGCCAAATTGGGTATGATCCAATGTCTGTAGGTCCCCAATGTCTTTGTTTATGAGTTCCATAATGATCCTCTCTATAGCTTTGCAGACCAGGCTCGTCAAGTTTATGGAGCGGTAATTTCCAGGGTCCGTAGAAGCACCGCCTTTGTGAAGTGGGACCACTGTTGCCGTACGCCACTCTTTGGGTATGTATCCTGTAGTAAGGTTAAGATTAAACAGCAGTCTTATGTGTGGGTTTAGTTCCTCTTGGAGTTCATGTAGCACACAGCCCAGGACACCGTCCGGTCCCATTGATGCTGTGTTTTTAGCTTTAGAGAGGGTGGCTCTCACCTGGGCATCTGAGATGTTAGGGAGGCTACACTCTGCTGAGATAGTTATTTCTCCTTTTGGGGGGGAGGGGGGAGGAGAAATTTGCACTGAACCTGTCTGCCAGAATGCTGGCAATGTCAGTGGGTTCAGTGTATTTTGTGTCATTTTGGACTAACTCTGAGCATATCTGGGAGTTTACACCCAGGTTTCTAACATAGCTAAAGAAGGCCTTGTGATTGTCTTTTGTGTCTTTTGCGATTTTTCTCTCAAAGTTGGCCTTGGATGATTTTATGAGTGATCGTAGTTTTTTGCTAGTACTGATCAGAGATGCCTTCCCTTTTAGGGATTTTGCTCTGTCATGTAGTAGCTTCCTCCTCCTGTTGTAAAGTTTGTTTATGGCTGGGGTCCACTAGACTGGGCACCTGCCTTTGGGGGAATGGGTCTTGGTTTTATTTGGGATTGCATGATCCATGCATTCTTGAAGATGCCCGTATAAGGCATTTGCAAAGGATTCAGCAGTGTGGGTTGTGGTTTCCACTGGCCCAGGGGTCTTGAAGGATACCACTTCAGTCTTAAGAAGTGTGAAGTTGGCTTTTGAGAAGTTCTTCACTGTGGTCTTTTGTGCAGGGGGTGGGGGCGGGATGTGGATTTCCAGTGAGATTAATTTATGGTCTGATCTTACCAAAGAGGGATATACTTCCGGTGTGGAGCATTTTGTCCCCATGTTTGTGATGATCAGGTCTAGTATATTGTCTCCTCTTGTGGGAATGGTGACCAGTTGTTCCATTGCATTTTAGTTTATGAATTCTAGGAACCTTTGGGCTAGGGTGTTGGGGCTTGAGTAATGTTCCCAGTCTATGTTTGGGTAGTTGAAGTCTCCCAATATGATGGTATTTGGAGACATTCATACTCTCCAGTGTCTTCAGGAAGGCTGTGTGGGGTTCCTGAGTTTGAGAGGGTGGTCTGTAGCATGCTACAAACTGTAAGGCAGTTTTGCCTATGGTTAGTTGCACCTGGATGGTCTCCGGTGCTTCGTGCGTTGCCACTAACCTGGAGGTGTGGGTATCTTTGATGAATATGGATACTCCCCCTCCCTTTGTGGTTCGGTCCAAGTTTTGGGGCCGGAAAGCATGATATGAGGTAAAACCTGATAGTGCTGGGGTGCTCTCAGGAGCCTTGAACCAGGTTTTAGTCACTGCACAGACATCGATGTTCTCCATACTGAGGAGGGCTTTGAGGGCATGCATCTTGAGGTTTAGACTTCTGGCATTGAGCAGCATTACCCTTAGTTTTTTTCCACTTGTGTTTTCTAGGGAGGTAGGTTTGTCATTTGAGCCTTGCCTAAAAAAGGCACTATGGGGGTGGCAAGAGCCTTGGCCAATATCCAGAAGCCCAGGGGTGACAGGTGCAAGCCATCCCTTGCGAAGCAGCGTGGCTTGTCAAGCATGTCATCCCAAGCAGACAGACATTGGATCACCTCGGAGAGTCAAACAAAAAGGTTTATTCAAACTTCAAAAAGCTGGTGATTAGACCGGTTTCAGCTAAAAGCTTTCCTCAGTAATACATTAGTGAAGTTACAAGAAGCCCTTATATAGCTGAAAATTTTTTGAATCCATGACATCATTTCCTGTGATTAATTAAATAGAAAATATATGTTATAATGGTGAATTTTCACAAATAACACATTATAAAAATGTCATATGTCCATATGCAAGTATGCCAAAGTAAGACAAAACTCCTATAATGAAAAAATCAAATAAAGAAAACAAAAGAATAGAAAATGTAATGTTATACAATAAGAATAAAATTACTTACTGCAAACTCATAGTTTATCATTTAGCCCTGGGGAAAAAGTCCCCTAGTTTAATAATCCACCTTCTCTCTTTTGTATTAAGAATGTCGTGCCATCCTGATTTGAAAGCGATCCCCACAATCTGATCAATAATAGTGAAAGTAAATCTTGCATTTGAATGCTTGGTTGAATGTTTGTACAGTGCATTAGTAATTCTGTGGTTTCTAATGTCCCCCAAGTGCTCCGAAATTCTGATGCGGAACTGCCTGGATGTCTGGCCGATGTAAAATGCCTGGCATGTACAAGTGGCTAGATAGATTATCAATCTGAACTACAATTTCGAAGAAATTGATGTCATATACCTGACCTGTATTTTTACTAGTAAAACTGTGGTTTTAAAAATGTAATTGCAAAAACTGCAATGGCCACAGGGGAAGTTCCCAATCAACTTGTCCCCAGTAAGTGTCCTTTGTGTATAGTTGTCCTGCTTGATTTTTGATGTTTTTGTAATGAGAAAATGGGTGCATAAGTTTCCCCTTTCTGTAAGAGAAGTAACAACGTTCTCCTAAATAGTTTTCTAAAAGGGTGCAGTTGAGTATATTCCAGTGGTTATTAACGATGTTGATAAGATTTCTACTGTTACGACCATAGGTGGTAACCAATCTGCATATTTCGGAATCATCATTGTTCTTGCCTTTCTTATATTCCAATAAAGACTCTCTAGGTATGGAGTCACAGGTACGCACCGCTGAGTTAATGATTTGTGGTGAGTATCCTCTAGACAAAAATCTGTTGGTTAGGTCTTCTTGATATTTGGTAAGATCTTCCTGTGAGGAGCATATTCTTCTTATTCTCATAAATTGAGATTTTGGATTATTTTTAGTAATATGTTTTGGATGGAAACTTTTGGCATGTAGGAGAGTGTTATACTGGGGAAATTTTCTATATATAGATGTTAGTAATGTGTTATCCATCTGTCTTTTCAGATGGACATCCAAGAAATGAATTTCATTAGGATGATGTTCTTCAGTGAATTCAATCCCCCAAATATTGCCATTTAGATATTCCAAAAATTCCCCTAGATATTCCTGTCCTCCTTTCCAAACCATCCAACAGTCGTCCAGGTATCTCCTCCATATGTCGATTTCTGGTAAATATATATTGTGCATTGGATCGTAAATGATAGTTTCCTCTATGTACCCCATAAACAAATCCGCATAAATGGGCGCGAAGGAGGCTCCCATCGCTGTTCCCTGTAATTGCCAATAGCAATCCTGTTGGAAATAGAATACATTTTTGGTCAAGATGTGTTCCGCCATACATAGTATTAATGTATTCATTCAGTACTGACACACAGTTGGATTCGGATTGGTTCATGTGCACCTTGGACGTATCCTCCTTATATACCAGTATCCCTCATTGGGCTGGCCTAATGGCATTGGAGTTTTGGTTATACAAGGCAAATTTATACCCACCAGGAATGAATACATTAATACTATGTATGGCGGAACACATCTTGACCAAAAATGTATTCTATTTCCAACAGGATTGCTATTGGCAATTACAGGGAACAGCGATGGGAGCCTCCTTCACCATTTATCTTGATTTGTTTATGGGGTACATAGAGGAAACTATCATTTACGATCCAATGCACAATATATATTTACCAGAAATCGACATATGGAGGAGATACCTGGACGACTGTTGGATGGTTTGGAAAGGAGGACAGGAATATCTAGGGGAATTTTTGGAATATCTAAATGGCAATATTTGGGGGATTGAATTCACTGAAGAACATCATCCTAATGAAATTCATTTCTTGGATGTCCATCTGAAAAGACAGATGGATAACACATTACTAACATCTATATATAGAAAATTTCCCCAGTATAACACTCTCCTACATGCCAAAAGTTTCCATCCAAAACATATTACTAAAAATATTCCAAAATCTCAATTTATGAGAATAAGAAGAATATGCTCCTCACAGGAAGATCTTACCAAATATCAAGAAGACCTAACCAACAGATTTTTGTCTAGAGGATACTCACCACAAATCATTAACTCAGCGGTGCGTACCTGTGACTCCATACCTAGAGAGTCTTTATTGGAATATAAGAAAGGCAAGAACAATGATGATTCCGAAATATGCAGATTGGTTACCACCTATGGTCGTAACAGTAGAAATCTTATCAACATCGTTAATAACCACTGGAATATACTCAACTCGCACCCCCTTTTAGAAAACTATTTAGGAGAACGTTGTTACTTCTCTTACAGAAAGGGGAAATCCTTATGCACCCATTTTTCTCATTACAAAAAAACATCAAAAATCAAGCAGGACAACTATACACAAAGGACACTTACTGGGGACAAGTTGATTGGGAACTTCCCCTGTGGCCATTGCAGTTTTTGCAATTACATTTTTAAAACCACGAGTTTTACTAGTAAAAATACAGGTCAGGTATATGACATCAATTTCTTCGGAAATTGTAGTTCAGATTGGATAATCTATCTAGCCACTTGTACATGCCAGGCATTTTACATCGGCCAGACATCCAGGCAGTTCATCAGAATTTGAGCACTTGGGGGACATTAGAAACCACAGAATTACTAATGCACTGTACAAACATTCAACCAAGCATTCAAATGCAAGATTTACTTTCACTATTATTGATCGTATTGTGGGGGATCGCTCTTTCAAATCAGGATGTACGACATTCTTAATACAAAAGAGAGAAGGTGGATTATTAAACTAGGGGACTTTTCCCCCAGGGCTAAATGATAAACTATGAGTTTGCAGTAAGTAATTTTATTCTTATTGTATAACATTACATTTTCTATTCTTTTGTTTTCTTTATTTGATTTTTTCATTATAGGAGTTTTGTCTTACTTTGGCATACTTGCATATGGACAGATGACATTTTTATAATGTGTTATTTGTGAAAATTCACCATTATAACATATATTTTCTATTTAATTAATCACAGGAAATGATGTCATGGATTCAAAAAATTTTCAGCTATATAAGGGCTTCTTGTAACTTCACTAATGTATTACTGAGGAAAGCTTTTAGCTGAAACCGGTCTAATCACCAGCTTTTTGAAGTTTGAATAAACCTTTTTGTTTGACTCTCCGAGGTGCTGGCAATTTTTGTTTTTTGTTTTTGTTTTTGGACTAACCTACTCGCTTGCCGTGCACCAGCCTAACTTGCTAGCTACATCCTTACAATTCAGACATTGGATCCCCTTAGAATGACACCAGTAATTAAGCCAATTGTTAAAACTGATCATTTTGTCTTTGTACTGTGGCATCATTCTTGGTGAGGGTAAGATGCTGCTCAGGGTCAGGGTCATACCGGCCTGGGCTACATAATCAGAGAGCTCCTCTATGTCTCTTTTCATGTAGTCCAGGGAGGTACGTCTCAGGTCGTTCACACTGGCATGTACAATGACTGAGTCATATTTGTACTTGCTGTGGAGTGACCTGAGTGCTTGTGTTATGTGGCAGATTCTAGCTCCCGACAGGCAGCTTACTGTGACCTTTTCCTTGTTCAGTCTGGTGAGCCACCCCTATTGTCCCTTTTTTAGGCAGTGTCAAAATAACCAACCTCAACAAAACACAAATAATGAAGTGTTACGAAGGGAACTAAGAACTTGTAAAAACAGTAATGCTGTGAGCCAGGGTCCAAAAAAAGCACCAAATAAGTTGAACCAAGAGAATTTTATTGAGCGCTTTCATCCTCCCACAAACAGGATTTCATCAAAATGAACTATTTGTAAAATATAAAACGAGGCATTTAGAACGCTCTAAATGAATCTCTCAGTAATAGAAATATCCAAAACTATGATACATTAATAGAAATATTTGAATAACTACAGAAAATATTTGAAATAAAGTCCGAATTGCATAAAATGAATAAAATAGGGAAACAGCTACCATTTTTCACTCAGCACTACTTTTTCTTATTAATCAGAGATATACGATTTGCCTGAAGTATATGAAGTCTTCACATGTTTGTGTAGTATTACAGTGCAATTATTTGGCAAAATACAGCCGTTTCAAAGCATATTTCACAAGTATGGTATTTTGAAGAGTTTACTGTGCACTTGAATGTTATTACAAGTGCTGACTGTGTATGCATCTTTGTACATAATTACACTAGGCCATTTTGCATTGTGTTTTACTATAATCTGTGGGCATGGCAGAAAATTTTTACAGACCCGCACCACTTGTGTTTGACAATTCTATTGCAGAAAACCGGAGAGTATTTGCGCAAGAGTATAATATTTTCATATAGGGTGCATTTTCTGATAAAGATGACCATACAAAGGCATTTATTCTTCTTAATTTAGCTGGCTCAGAAGCCATAGAAAGGGAAAGTTCATCTATATATGTACCTGCTGTCTTTGCAGGAGAGGGGGAAAACTATCACACAGTTATACAAGCTGAGTGAAGGGAGGACCCCAAGTGCTTAAAATGTAAATTTAGGGAAATGTGTAACCCCCAAACAAATGTTACAATGGAAAGGCAGTTATTTTATGCAACAGACCAAAAGCCTGGTAAAATGTTTGCAGCATATGTAATTGATTTAAGAAAAAAAGCTAAACTGTGGAGATTTGGTGATTTAAGGGATGAGGTGATAAAGGACAGACTTGTGTGTTGTATTGCAGATGATGCTGTGAGAAAGATTTTGCTTTGTGATAACAATTTAACTTTGAATACGACCATTGAGATTTGTCAGGTATATGAGCTTACAGAAAAGCGTACTAGCATGCTTACAAATGAGAGTAGTTTTGGAAGATACTGCAGTAAAGCCAACGTTGATAATATGCAGCACGTGGTTAAAAGAAACAAGCCCAGGCACATCGTAACTGTTGCAGGTTCTGTACCACTCAATGGGAAACCTCATAGCTTTCTAGCAAATCCCAGAGTTTGCACAGTCTCAGTGAAGCACAAGAGGGAGTCAGCAAATAGGCATAGGGGTGAGGGCACGTGTTTACCCAGTTTCATAGCCAACTGTCATAATTGTGGTGGAAGCCATGAGTCTAAAAGGGACAAATGCTTAGCTTTTGGTCAGCAATGTCACAGATATAAAACGTGGAATAATTTCAAAAGGTTTTGTAAATCAAAAGGCACACATTCTTTTATTGAATGGGTACATTCAAAAAAACAATTTGATCAATTAAAAAGCTGTGACCCTACTTTTTATATTGATGGTGTGTCAGTGCTTCATGAAACAGTCAATGCAGTAGATTTATCAGAAAATACTGAAGTATTTTGTACTGTTCAGATAAATGGAAAGCCCATAGAGCTCAATGCTGACACAGGTTCAAACTGCAATGTTATGTCTGCAGAAACATTTGCTAGAGTATGTGCTGGTGAGAAGGCCAAATCAAGTTTCATGGCAAATTGTATAAAGCTTGTTTCCTGTGGTGGTGAAGTGTTTTAAACCAAGGGCTCAGTAGTACTTTCATGTTCATCTGCTGGGAGAAACTACAACTTTTTATTTTATGTGGTCAAAAGGCACATCCAGTCATTATTAGGGCTCAGAGACAGTTTGAAAATGGGACTGCTTTCATCCAATAAGAAAGTCTATCATGTTAGCTTAAAAAACACTGTTCTAATTTCGCCCAGTATATTTTTTCTACCTATGCTGATCTTTTCAAAGACAAATTAGGCAAGCTTCCAGCTGTATACTCCATGAAGTTAGATGCAGATGTCAGTCCAGTTCTCAGACCAGCCCATAATGTCCAGTAGCTATGCAGAACAGAGTCAAAGTCAAACTAGATAAAATGGTGCAACAAGATGTAATTTGTCCAGTTAATGTTATCACAGAATGGATATCTTCCATGGTGGTTGCATATAAGAAAAGCTCAGATGATATCAGAATATGTATTGATCCATGAGATTTGAACAAAGCACTAAAAAGACCTCATCATCCAATACCTACAGTCGAAGAAGTTGCAGCATGATGCCAAATGCCACTGTTTTTTTTCTGTTTCAGATGCAAAGAGTTAATTTTGACAAATTTTGCTTGATAAGAAATCATCATTGCTAACTACATTCATACGTACATACTCCTTTTGGCAGGTATGGATTTTTGAGAATGCCACTTGGGATAATTTCTGCCAGTGAAGTCTTTCAATGTGCAATGGAGCAAATGTTTTCTGGGTATCCTTATGCTATTATAGTAGATGACATTCTAGTAGAAGGTAATGGTGAAGCCGAGCATGACAGAAACATCAAGAAAGTTCTGGAAAGAGCATGTCAAGTGAATCTTAAGCTGAATTCCCAGAACTGGAAGTTGGGATTACGAGAAGTTACTTATGTTGGTCATTTCTTTACCAGTTCAGGTTTACGAGCAGTCTCTTCCAAGCAAACAGCTATTCTTGAGACACCAGCTTCAGACAATGTTCAAGCCCTTTAACGTTTTCTTGGCATGGTTAACTATCTAGGTAAGTTCATTCCAGACTTAAGCCGACTAGGAGGATGGTATATAGAGAGAGCTGATATGGAGGGATGTATCCTGGTCTTGGTTGGAATAGTATCAAAGAGCACTTGATGTCCTGAAACAGAGTATTGCAAGTTTTCAACTGTCAGATACTATGATGTTCACAAACCAGTTACTCTTTCCTGTGATGCTTTGAAATTTGGTCTTGGCGCAGGCATTCTGCAAGAGGGTTAACCTGGTGCCTATGCATCTAGAACTCTAACCCAAACTGAACAGCTGTATGAGCAGATAGAGAAAGCACTCTTGGCAATTGTGTTTGCATGTTCAAAGTTCCATGATTACATTTATGGTAGACCTATCTAGATTGAAACAAACCACCAACCTCTAGTTACTATTTTGAGAAAGCCTATGCATTCAGCACCAGCCATATTGCAACATATGATGTTGAGGTTGCAGAAGTATAATTTCAATCTTGTCTACATGAAAGGCAAACTTATTTATCTTGCTGATATATTATCTAGATCACTCAGAAATACCACTGAACAGAATGAGAATCTTGATTTTTAAGTCATGGAAATGAGAAATTTTTCTTCTACACATCTTGATGAGCTTAGAGATCATACACTCTCAGATCCTATTGTACAAAAGCTCAATCACTTTATCAGTCATGGATGGGCATGAAAGCAATCTAGTTTACCTCAAGAAATGCAGCCTTATTTTCCTTACAGATATGAGATTTTTGCCTGACAATAGTATCATTTTGAAAGAATCAAAAGTCATTGTTACAAAGTCCTTGCAACTAGAGTATATTGCTAAATTACATCGTGCCACCCAGGAACTGACTCTACCAAAAGAAGGGTGAGACGACTATTATTTTTGCCTTCTATGTCACAAGACATTGACAGTGTACTTTCATCTTGTTCTGTATGTAACAGTGCAAAGCCACATCAACAGAAAGAACCACTTCAGTTAAACCAGATTCCTGGACTACCGTGGTCGGGTCCACACAAAGTTATTTCTGACAATGGTACACAATTCACTAGTCAACAATTCAGAAGATTTGCAGAAGAGTGGGACTTTATCCATGTTACAAGTAACCCTGAGTACCCACAGTCAAATGGTTTAGCAGAAAGTGCAGTTCAAAGTGTGAAATAATTACTAAAGAAGTCAAAACAAATAACAGTGATGTTTTCCTAAATCTCTTGAATCTCACAAATATTTCTCATGATAAACATCTTGGTTTACCTGCACAGAGACTTCTGTCAATACAAACCAAAACTACATTGCCAATCAGTAGTAGTTTATTGGCTCCCAAGTGCTAAGAATAACAGATCAGTGAAAGGCCGTCTGATAAAGAAGCGTATAACTCAGAAGTCTTATTACAATAAATCCAGCAAACCACTTGATCCATTACATGGAGAGACAATGAGAATGCAAACATGCAAAGATTAGGATTGGATTAGAGTCATAAAAATTGTATTCCCTGAGCCGAAATCATACATTGTGGAATCACAAGGAGCAGAGTTTAAGTGGAATCAGAAACATTTGATGCTGGTTTCTGAGCCTACACCACAGCAGCTAGCCTCTGAGAAAGACTCTGTCTCAAAGTGAGTTACCCAGCATTCCAGTTCCAGAGGACATTCCAGCAAATATCCCTGTTCCAGAGATGAATCCCAAAGTTTCAGATACGAGTTGTTCACAGATGACTGTCCCAGTTGCTAAACCCAGTTCTGATTATTATATTACTGGATCAAATTGCATTTCCAGATCATGTTACACAGCAACTTGGACATGAACATTGTGTTTGTTTCTAATGTGAATATTATTGCATGTCTTATTCCAATGTTATCTCATTGAGGGCAATCTAGTTAAGAGGTAAGATGTTGATCAATGTGTGTATATCTTTAAGCCTGACTGTTATTTTGTAGTAAGCTATTGAGATGTATGCATGTATGTGTGTGCAGTCTGTCAGTTAATCAGTTCATTCAGATTTTGTAAAGCTGCTATCCATCCTGATGTAATAAAGCATATAAATGAACTACCTCACCTGTTCGTCATATATACTAGACAGGGACAAGCGGCAATTCCCTTTACTTTAAACAACATAAGAAAGAGCGGTTTTCCAATGATAAAGTTTTTCTTCAAGAATGTATGAGCACTGACTACACGTCCCACATTTAGAAGTTCCACACTTAGTTCTATCCTAATTGGCATAATAATTAAACCCCCCTTCCAAAAGGTTTCTCATATTACAACCCATTTGAATATAAACAAAGGCTCTGGACCCAAAAGGTTAATAATGTTGGTATTGGCCTTTAGGATGTTCCAGCTCTTCTTCACAATATTCTTTATTTCCTCAGCATGTCGGCTATACTGGACTACCAATGCTCTCTTGAAGTTTACTCCTAGTATGGTTTGTATTTCAGGTGACAAACCTACTCCCAATATAGGTCTGTATTTAACGCCCCCATATAGATTGAATGTATAATCTGATGTCATTAATCAAAGGAGGGGGTAACCTCTAGCAATAAACATATTAGCTATTATATCCAATTCTAGAGCAAGGTCTATGAGGTGTGATGTCATCCTGGCTACACAAATGCATTGCCCCTTAACCAAACTTTTCTTTTGAGACAGTGGGTGACATCTTGAAAAATGTAAATATGAATTACTAAAGGTGGACTTCCTATACACATTAGATGTGAAACCATTTTTGGTATGCATAATTAAGGTATCCAAATAATTAATCTTACTTTTGAGAACATTAGAGGTTTGAATCAAGTATTCTATAAATTGAGTATACTTTGCTCAGAACCATTCCACAGTATAAAAATATCCAAAAATCTTACATATAAGTTTATATTCTGAAAAAAACTCTCTTCTCCCAAACCAGTAAAACCAAGTTTGCATAAATATGTATGTGTGCATGAAGCACCCATAGCTGCCCCCCCCCCAGTTTGTTTGAATAATTGTCTTTCAAAATAAATATAATTGCTGTAGAATTATATTGACATAAATTCTACAATCAAGTTAATTTTTTATCTTTTGAGAAGGAAGTATGCTGGAAAATACAATTTTGAAAAGATTCCAATCCTTGGTCCCTAGGAATAACAGTTAACAAATCAACCAAATCTATTTAAGAAAAATCAAATCTTTGCTCCATACATCACTTTTCAGCCTTCTACCTTTGTGAGGTACATTCCGAAAAGGATGTTGTACTCAATAATGCATATTATAAGGGAAGAATACAGGGATGTTTTGACCTCCTGGTCCCTGGATGAGAAAGCCTTCCTTACAACGGAGGAAATATGGTGCTCAAAAGTCAGGTTGATATCAACCTGGGTGCCCAAGTCCCTCACAACTGATTGAGTCCTTAGGACCTTGTTATCAATGTGATAATTTGTGGGGACCAAAAGGGATGATGATGCATTTTTTGGAATTCACTTTGAGGCCATGTTTCTAGCACCAGTCAATTGTTTGGGTGAGACTCTCTTGGAGGATGTCCACATCACTAGGAGAATTGATGACAGCACTCAGTTTGTAGTCATCTGCAAACTTGGTCAGCCATAGCCCACTAGTTTTGGTCTGCACCTCAGAAAAGTATATCCCAAACAACAGAGGCCCCAAGACAAATCCCCAGGGGACGCCGCTCTTACCAGTCTACTGTTTGAGGTGGCTTCCCCTACTTTGATTGAGTGGTTTCTATCAGTGAGCCAGTTTGCTACCCTTCTGGTAACATATGGATTAATGCCTAGTTGAGAGAGTTTATCTATTATACCCGAGTGGGGAATAGTATCAAAGGCTTTGGCTTGGTCAAGGTAGGCAGTGTGCACCATCTTCCCCTCCTGTATGGCTTTGGTGACTGTCTCAAAGAACTTGACCAAGTTTAACAGGCATGTCCTCCCCTTTATGAAACCAAACTGTGTGGGATCGAGTGTTTGGAGGTTGCCAATGTCCCTGTTAATGAGGTCCATTATAATTGGTTCCCTGGCTTTCCAGATCAGGCTAGTTAGGCTAATGGTCTATAATTTCCTAGATCAGTGTACCCTCCACCTTTGTGCAAAGGGATGACAATGGCTGTCCTCTACTCGGCTGAGATGAAGCAGGTACTCAGGCTTTGGTTGACTAGGTTGCCTAATGGTGCTGCAAGTAACTGCCTGAGTTCATGTAGGATGCAGCCTAGGATGTTAGTGGGTCCCATGAAGGCTGTATTTTTTGCCTTTGAGAGGGCACTTATGACTTGCTCCCTACAGATAAGGGGAGGGGGGCAGCTGCTGAGTATGTCCTGATTTACTGATGAGGGGGCAGAAGAGTGACATTTTCGTTGAACTTGTCTGCCAGCAGGTTAGCTATATCTACTGTATCTGTGTATGTGATGTCCTTGACCACAGGTTCTGAGCAGATCTGAGTGCTTCTGTTGAGATTGCTAATATATGCGAAGAAGGCCTTATGGTTGTCTTTAGCAGATGTGACCAGTTTGGACTTGAAGTTTGCTTTGGAGGATTTCACTCGTGCTCATATTTGCTTGTTCAGGCTAAAGAGATGTTGCTTCCAGTCAGGCACCTGCTCCTTTTTGGTCCTGGACAGCATTTTTTTCCTTTTATTATTGAGTTTATTTATTGCAGATGTCCACCTGACAGGTTTACTCTTCCTTGAGGAGGAAGATTTTGTCCTCAGGTATTCCTGATTCCATGCAGCTATATAAATGTACTTTAATGTATGTTTGGATTTTTGTCCTAGTTCCTACAGAGGGGGGTTGGGCTGTGAAGCTGTTTATACCTTCTCCCAAGAGGTTGTAATCAGCTTCTGAAAAGTTCATACTTCACCCCTCTTTTCCCTCCAGCCATCCCCCAAAGTAGAGCATGTCATCATGACACTCTTCAAGGCCAAAAACATTGGTATCAGTGGGACCAGACAACATCCCAGGTTGCCTTGTACACAACTTAAACATGACCTAGCATGCCCACTTGGATCCCTGTTTAACCACAGCCTGTGAACAGTCTACTTTATGGCAGAAATGAGGGCAGCTACAGTAATCCCTCTGTACGAAGAGAGACCATCAAAAACACTGGGAATTATAGGCCCATAAGCTTGACTAGCTTCAACTGCAAAGCAATGAAAAGAATCATTATTGACCTTACTGACATTGGTAATCTCCAAACTCTCAACCCAACCCAGTTCAGATTCATTAAAGGTAGATCATGCCTGTTAAATATAGATGAATTCTTACAGAAAGTCACCAAGACCTTAGACGAGGGGAAGACAGTGCATACCACTTATCTTGACCTATCCAAGGCATTTGACATAATCACCTACTCAAGTATTACAGAGAAACTCTCTCAATTGGGTATTAACTCCTACATTATTAGATGGGCAGCCAACTTTCTCATCAACAGAACACATACTGTCAAAGTGGGTGACTTCACCTCGATCAGTCACCAGTTGTATGCCACAGGGTTCTGTACTGGGCCCCTTACTGTTCAGAATTTATTTCTCAGAAGTCCAGACAAACTTGGACAGCCTGTGGCTGACCAAGATCACAGACAATTGCAAACTGGGAGAAATTATTGAGTCCCCAATAATGTTAATCTACTGCAGACAGGTTTAACACAGAGAAAGAATTGGTATCAAAGCCACAGATTAAAGATGAATGCAAAAAAAAATAATTATTATTCCCTTTGGGAAAGCTGGCATCCCTGCTAATTACATTACAGACAGCACCCCCCTTAGTGTAGACCCAGTGGTATGTGAGCTGGTTATTCAGGTCGATAGCAACCTGACCTTTGACTACCATGCATCCACAGTAGTAAGGAAATCCTTCTGTGTGGCACATCTTATAAGTAAAGGCACCACAGATCTAAAGATGTTATAATTCCATTATACTTGGCCCTCATTATACCAATAATTGAATACAATGCTCCCTTTTACGTGCACCTCACGAGACATTTCTAACAACTGGAGAGACCACAGAGGTTTCTAACCAAGAAATTACATGGGTACCACAGAACAAGTCTTACTCAGAAAGACTGAAGGCTCTGTCACTGTCGTTTGTCTCCTACAGGTTGCAAAAGGGTGACATGTGCCTGGCTTAAAAGGCTGTCTCTGTCCCAGCCCTGATGGAAATGCTACGAATTTGTAAATCAAACTCATACACATTATTAATTCAGAAACTATTCAATATTGGCCTTGATTCACTTTTCATGTCATGGTTTGAGAGCTTTCTAATTTATCTCAAGCAGTTAAATGGAAGAATATTTCTCCATTTTGGCCACTATCAGTAGATGTTTCTCAAAACTCCATCCTTAATCCCCTACTTTTTAACATTTTTATAAATGGCCTACATATGGCAAGCAAACACTACATTATCATACATATGCTGATGACTAAACTCTACCCTGCTCTGACAAAACTTTAGATTTGTTACAACAGCAGACCCAGGAATCATTCACTCCCAACAAATCCTAGATCACCAAACACTAGCTAATTCTTAACCCTAAAATGTCTACCTCAAAAAAAAAAAAAAAAGTATATATATATATATATATATATTTATATATATACATACATACATACATACACCTAACCAGAAATCTGTATTTACCATAACGTCTTCTAAAAACAAAATACTGAACTTGGTTCCCATATGAAGCTTCAAGTTCTTGTAGCTGAACTTTGATCACCATATAAAAGAAATAATACAAAATCTAATCGCAAACTTGATTTCATTTTTGGAATAAAATCTTTAATCAACCATGGAAAGAAAAATCATGGCACAGCTTTCTTTCGTCCTATACTTCTCTATGCTTCCCTAGTATTATTCAATCTACAAGCCTTCAAAATGAATATAGCTCAGCAATACTATAGCAGTGTTGCAACCTTTTTAGGCAGTATGACCTACTTATCCCATCATTGCTTCAGTCTTAAGCAGGTTAGATGGCTAAACCTACCTGCCTTTTTCTCTCACATCTGACCTTCACCTACAACATTATATACAAACCTGTACAGTTTCCCAGCCTGAGTAACATCCTTCAGCAGCACTCCTAATTTGGGTTGCTGCAATCTACTGACAAGCTGCTTCTAACTATTACTAAATACAAAAATTATGCTTGTAACTTATTGTACTCCTTTGTGGCTCAGATGTGGAATTCTGTTGTTATTCCTCTAAAAAAAAATATCCACATCCAAAGCATTTAAGCTGCAACTCAAACACCATCTAATGAACTCTTGGATATGTTCATGTTTGGCTCATGTTTAACACCTGTTTAATCTAATTTTACAGCTGTCTTACACTTTCTTTTTTCAATATCTCTGCCACTAATCCTTGTTTATTTTCTTTCTTTTCCTGTGAACATTGTGTTTTGTAATATCCTAATACTAGTTTTATTGTACTGAAATTTTCATCCAACTAAAATTACTAATATTTCATTTTTTAACTAATCTGTGATACTTGTATTTTTTTGAAAATTGTCTATAATTTTCTGCTGTGGCAAGATCTAGCTGTATTCAACTGGACATATAAGAGAATTTAAGTACCTTCTATCTGCACTTTTTTCAAATAATACAGTATTTAAATTGATTTAATTGTGTTGCATGAATATTAACTCAAGTGGAAGTTTTGACTCTATTCTTCAGTTAGTGCTTGCTTGAATTTTATTGTCTGTTAGTAATTGCAGGTGTGGGGGTTGCCACATTCTTTGATTTCTGTCACTGCCTATTTAACTGGTACAGTTTGAAATATTTTCTGCTTAAAAACCTCAGCTTTGGCCAGCTAAGATCTAGCTGTATTCAACTGGATGTATAAGAGAATTTAAGTACCTTTTATCTGCACTTTTTTCAAATAATACAGTATTTAAATTGATTTGTGCTGCATGAATATTAACTCAAGTGGAAGTTTTGACTCTGTTCTTCAGTTAGTGCTTGCTTGAATTTTATTGTCTTTTAGTAATTGCAGGTGTGGGGGTAGCCACATTCTTTGATTTCTGTCACTGCCTATTTAAGTGGTACAGTTTGAAATATTTTCTGCTTATAAACCTCAGCTTTGCCTGCTAAGATCTAGCTGTATTCAAATGGATGTATAAGAGAATTTAAATACCTTTATCTGCACTTTTTTTCAAATAATGCAGTATTTAAATTGATTTGTGTTGCATGAATATTAACTCGAGTGGAAGTTTTGACTCTGTTCTTCAGTTAGTGCTTGCTTGAATTTTATTGTCTGTTAGTAATTGCAGGTGTGGGGGTAGCCACATTCTTTGATTTCTGTCACTGCTTATTTAAGTGGTACAGTTTGAAATATTTACTGCTTAAAAACCTCAGCTTTGGCCGGCTAAGATCTAGCTGTATTCAACTGGACATATACGAGAATTTAAGTACCTTTTATCTGCACTTTTTTCAAATAATACAGTATTTAAATTGATTTAATTGTGTTGCATGAATATTAACTCAAGTGAAAGTTTTGACTCTGCTCTTCAGTTAGTTTCCCACCCACCCTCCCTGTTTTTGTTTTGGTGTTAATCTTAGTGGCTTTGAAACTGCCCGCCCCTCTTGAAAATTTGTGTTTGGATACTCCTTCTGGGCCCATGTCATTTGCTCACTCAACTGAGTGCAGTGAGATCATATTCTGATTTCAGGCACTCCTACTGTGTACAAAGAGAGCACCTGGGAAAGAGAACACAAAAAAATGTTAAGCTTGTTTCCTGCCTTTTCTGTTAAATGGTCTAGACTGTTTGTAGGCTTCTGAGCCCCCAAGCCCTTCTGTGTTGGAGGGAAGCCTTCTAGCTTAGTTCTGTTTCTTATAAATTGCCAGTTTTTTAGTTTCAGCACTCAAATCTGTTTCCTTGAACTCAGCACTTGTTCAGAACTCATTGTAAGCACTACATAAGCTGCAAATTACTACAGCACTCAACTTTTCTCACTTGTCTAGAGGAAAGCAGTTTTTAGCACTTAATAAATAAGCACCTATCCAGACATCTCTAAGGGTCAGCTCCCAGTGATTTCTCCTGTCTACCTGATGAATCTGGGCATCTTGGGGCAATGCAGCAATTGCCTCATGTACACAGACAACCCTCTCCTCCTACCACCCAGCACTACAACCTGTGAAAGATGCACTTATATAGCCAAACTGGAAGCAAAGCTCTCTTCACCCAAGACTGGACTAGACAGTCAGAAGGAGAAGGTAAACACTTGCACCACACCACACTCATCACATAGTCCCTCAAAACCTACACCACCAAAACACAAACATAGAAACATAAAACACACACCTACATTTGCGGAGGCACTCAATAAAAACCTGCCCAAGCATCAGGAACATCCAAAGCATAAACGCAAACAAACTCCAACCCCCAACACAACCCAAATGACACATAGCCCACAAACTCAGTGTGCCACTCAACCACAGCCCATAAGGCATAACAACATACCCAACACTCTAGTCATAGGTGACTCTATAGTCAGGCACACTGATGTTCCACTCACTAGACTAAACAAGGATAAAATTACTGTCAGCTGCCTGTCAGGTGCCAGGATCTGCCACATAACACATGCACTCAGGTCACTCCACAATAAGTACAAATATGACACTGTCATTGTCCATGTTGGTGTGAATGACCTGAGACGTACCTCCCTGGACTACATGAAAAGAGACATGGAGGAGCTCTCCGATCTTGTATCCCAGGCAGGTATGACCCTAACCCTGAGTAGCATCCTGCCATCACCCAGAATTATACCACAGTACAAGGACAAAATGATTGACTTCAACAATTGGCTAAGCTTCTGATGTCATTCTAAGGGGATCCAGTATTTGTCTGCCTGGGATGACATGATTGACAGACCACGATGCTTTGCCAGAGATGGCCTGCACCTGTCGCCCTTAGGATTCCGGATACTGGCTAAGGCTCTTGCCACCACTATAGTGCCTTTTTTAGACAAGGTTCAAATGATAAATTCACCACCGTAACAGGTACAAGCAAGCAAAATCTGAGGGTAATGCTACTCAATGCTAGAATTCTAAACCTTAAAATGCACTCACTCGAGGCACTCCTTAAAATGGAGAACATTGACATCTGTGCAGTGACAGAGACCTGGTTCAAAGCTCCAGAGAGCACCCCTGAATTACCAGACTACAATTCATACCATACCTTTTGGCCACCTAACCCATAACGAAGCACTAAAGGCGGAGGCGTGTCCATATTCATTAAGGATATCCACACCTCCAGGCTAGTTGCACAGCATAATGCATCCAAGATTATCCAAGTGCAACTAACTCTGGGCAAGACCGCAATCCAAATTGTAGCTTGCTACAGATCCCCCACCATGCCCCAGGATTCCCACTCCTCATTTCTTGATACACTGGAAAGTATTAGGGTACAACCCAACACCTTAATAATGGGCGATTTCTACTACCCCACCATTAACTGGGAAAACTACTCATTTACCAACCCTTTCGCTCAACGTTTTCTAGAATTCATAAATTCCAATGCCTTGGATCAACTTATTCACATCCCCACCAGGGGCAGCAATATCCCAGACCTGGTCATTACCAACATGGGAAACCAGTGTTCCACACCAGAGGTCAATTCCTTGTTGGTTAGATCCGACCACAAGCTAATCAGCCTATACATCCACATCCCACCCCCAATTAGGGAAACCATCGTAAAAAACGTCTCCAAAGCCAACTTCACACTTCTTAAGACAGAAGTGGCAAACTTCATGACACCCATGCAGACGGACAATAGAGGTATGACTGCTGAATCCTACACAAATGCACTTTATAAGCACTTACACGAGTGCATGGATCATGCTATCCCTAATAGAACCAAGCTGTTATCTTCCAAAAAAATGAAACCAATCTGGTGGTCCTCTGCCATAAACAAACTTTACAACAGAAGAAAGAAACTGTTGTAAAAAAGAGTAAAATCTCATGACTGGAGGAACTCCCTGGTCAACCTCAGTAAGAAGCTGAGATCCCTCATAAAATCCTCCAAAGCTAGTTACGAAAACAAAATTGCCACTGACTCTAAAGACAACCACAAAGCATCCTATAGCTATGTCAAGAATCTCAATGGGAACACTCAGGTCTTCCCTGAGTTACAGCACAATGGCACTAAATATAGAGAACCAACTGATATTGCCAACATCCTACCAGATAGGTTCAGTGCTAACTTTACCCCCCTCTCACCCCCTAGAGGGCCCATCTCTATACCGGAAGAATGCAAAGTTCCTATAATCATGGCTGCACAGATAAAAAACACACTCTCCAAAGCCAAGAACACAGCATCCATGGGACCTGACAATATACCAGGCTGCGTTCTACATGAACTACAGAATGAACTGGCACCCTACCTAAGTACCATGTTCAATTGTAGCCTTACCTCAGGCTTTGTACCCACTGAATGGCACACCATGACGGTTATCCCACTCCACAGAGGGGGAGCCATGGCGGACCCCGGGAACTACCACCCCATAGCCTAACGAGCCTGGTCTGCAAGGCCATGGAATGTATCATCATGGAACTCATAAACAAAGACATTGGTAATCTCCAAACTCTGGACCCTACCCAGTTTGGATTTGTAAAAGGCAGATCATGTCTCCTAAACCTGATTGACTTCTTTGAAGCAGTCACCAAAGCCATAGATGAGGGTAAAATGGTTCACACAGCTTATCTAGATCTCGCCAATGCTTTCGACACCATCCCCCACTCTGGAATTATAGATAAGCTCACTAAATTAGGTATAAATCCCTATGTCACAAGATGGGTTGTCAACTGGCTCACAGACAGAACCCACACTGTGAAAGTAGCGGATTACAAATCCGACTTCAGACCAGTGACAAGTGTAGTACCACAGGGTTCAGTCCTGGGTCCTCTCCTGTTTGGTATCTACTTCTCTGAAGTGCAGGCTAACACAGAAGGTCTTTGGCTAACAAAGTTTGCAGATGACTGCAAACTAGGAGCCATAAATGAAACTCCTAACGATGTGGACAAACTACAAAAGTGCCTCACTGAGACAGATACCTGGTGTCAAAGCCATGGCCTGAAGCTCAATGCCAAAAAGTGTATTGTCATCTCCTTTGGTAAAAACTCTGTACCCATGAACTACCACATAGCTGGTAGTCTACTTAATGCCAAAAATGTGATAAGAGACCTTGGGACACAGGTGGACAGTAGTCTCTCCTTTGATAATCACATCGCCACAGTGGTCAGGAAATCCTTCTACGTGGCTCATCTCATCACAAAAGGATTCTCATCCAGAAAAAAAGAGGTCATTGTTCCTCTCTACTCATCACTCATTAGACCCATTATAGAGTACAATGCCCCTTTTGGTATGTACCTCACAGGACATCGACAACAACTGGAAAGACCACAGAAGTACCTCACAAAGAGGATTACTGGCCTCAAACAAATGCCCTACACTGACCACCTCAAAAAACTCCAGCTTTACTCCATAGCATATCGCCTATTCCGAGGTGATCTCTGCCTAATATATAAAGCTATGTCAAACCCAGAGCTGTTGGACATGCTACATCTAAAGAAATCCCAATCCCTCTGAGCTACAAGCTCTAAGGACCTAAACCGTGTCACCACAATAAACAGAACATGCTGGAGGGATAAATTCCTGTCCCAGAGACTTCCCATACTCTGGAACAGACTACCTATCTATGTCACACAGAGCTCCTCATTAGCACTCTTCAAGAAAAATCTTGATGATTGGATGGAAAATGGGAAATTCACTCCAGGGATCACTTCTGTGTCTCTGCTTGACAGGGGCACAGGAAAATAATTTTCTTGGGTGGCGAAAGCCAGGGTACATTTTTTGGCTAGGCTTATATAGGCCCTAGGGCCAATAGTCTAGTACCTACCTATGAACCTATGGAGCTTTTCTCCCTAAGCCTCCATTGAAAGTGGAACTTTTAATCCCAGTTGGACCATCCCAGTAAAAAAAATGCATAAAATTAAATAGGTTCCAGCACCAGTTGCTCAGTCTGGTTCAAGATCTATAATGAAAAAAGAACATTTAATCTTTATTCTGGTAATATGGTAACAGAAGAAGGAATCTTTTACAACTGGGGGCGGGGGCTCCTAGAAGACTCATGCCTAGGTTCCATACTATTCTATCACACTGTGTGTGTGTGTGTGTGTGTGTGTGTGTGTGTGTGTGTGTGTGTGTGTGTGTGTGTGTGTGTGTGTGTATATATATATATATATATATATATATATATATATATGTGTGTGTGTGTGTGTGTGTGTGTGTGTGTATATATATATATATATATATATATATATATATATATATATATATATATATATATATATGTGTATATATATATATATATATATATATATATATATATATATATATATATATATATATATAGTGTGTGTGTGACTTCACTAATTCAATTCCTCTCTCATTTATAAATCTTTATGCAGATCACATTATTTTGCAGATGTCAGGTCCACCCACCACCCACTGTTGAAATTTAAAAAGAATTTCAAAAGGAATTCAGCAGATTCAGCAGAATATGTTGCTGGTTCACAAGTAAACATCTGACACTTAATTCATCAAAACTATCATTTGGTATGCCTCAGAAATTACTAATTATACAACAACCCCCCATTAATATTCCAAAACGTGCATGCTGATTGGTCAGAATGCATGTTGTACACGAAAAAGAAGAAACACCACCAGGGTAAGGTACCTCCAAGCAAAAAAGCAGTCCAAATAGAAAAAAGAGAATGGCAGGTACTCCACAACAATCAAAGCAAACCTCTGAATGTATAAAAAATCAAACTCTTTATTGCACAAAAGTAATCACTTTCACGTCTCCTAGAGCGCTTCTTCAGACTTTTTTATACATTCAGAGGTTTGCTTCGATTGTTGTGGAGTACCTGCCATTCTCTTTTTTTTATTTAGCATGCACATTGTAAATCAAAGACTTATACTAATGGAAAAAGGTCCGGTTACCCGGACTTTTTCCATTAGTATAAGCCTTTTTTTTTTTACAGCAACGGAGAACGCAAGATCTCTGTTGCTTTTTAGAAACTGTCTCGCTATGTTAAAGGAGTTTAACATAGCGGAACAGCTTTAAAAAAAGTAACTGAGATCTTCCTTTCTCCGTTGCTTTTTTTAAAGCTGTCTCACTATGTTAAATGGGTTTAACATAACGAGACAGCTTTAAAAAAAGCAACTGAGATTCTCCGTTGCTTTTTTTAAAGCTGTCCCGCTATGTTAAACTCCTTTAACATAGCGAGACACTCTGTAAAAAGCAACAGAGATCTTGCTTTCTGTTGCTTCCACCACAGCTCTGATGTGCTGTGTAAGCATGCATGCACAGTACATCAGAACTGCAGAATACCAGACAGCTGCGGAAGGGCAGCACGAGGCATTATACAATGCCATTATTTAAGAAAAGTATTTTTTTCTTAAATAATGTCATTGTATAATAGCAATAACCCACTTCTGGATGTGGGTAATGCTGGATTTACCCACGGTTGTCTTTGTTTGGCCAGTTGGGCTTTGCCCTTGTGACCAAACCACACCAACCATGGGTAAATCCAGCATTACCCACACCCAGGCATGGGTTATTGCTTAAATATAGCGACTTCTCTAAATGACATTGAAGGGTGACTTAAAGAAGAATTCCAAAAAAGAATTTCTGTTTAAACAGGATACATGGCTGCTTAACAAAATAAATGACTTAGAAAACAAGGAAAGGAGAAAAAACATAAGGATATTTCCTCCGCCTGAAAACAATGAAGGTGAAGACATTATTTCATTCTTAACAACCTGGATTCCTGAAATTTTAGAATTGAAAGAGGGACTTTCATTTGGAATTGAAAGGGCACATAGAGCACTGAGGAAACCTGCTTCTAACTCAACAACTACTCCACCTAGATCCATAGTTATAAAATTTCTTTCATTTCTGGACAAGGAACTAATATTAAAATCTGCCTGGAGAAAATCACCCTTAAAATACAATCAAAGCCTGATAAGGTTTGACAATGATTATTCTTCCAGAATACTATAACAAAGGAAAAAAGTCTGGCCAGTAATAAAACTGTTGAAACAAAACAACATTAAAGCACCACTGGGCTTTCCACCCAAGATAAAAATACTTTTTGCCAATGAGATGAGAACCTTTAATGACTTAGAAGAAGCTACTATATTCATAAAAAACAACATAGTGTCTCTCCCAGAAGAAATGGAATGGATGGCCCCTACTCTTCAAAAAATAAAAGAAACAAATCCTTGGACTGATGCTAGAAAGATGAAACAAAAAACAGATTCCAAGAAAGCTGTTCCAAAACAATAACTCTTACAACTACATCTCTCGAAGTATCAACTGATATGGTACATCACTTGTCATCTGTTTTTATTTTTTAAAAAAAAATGAGCATTTCTTAAACAACTGAGAAACAGTAATGATTTATTCAGAATGTTCAAAGAGTCCAATAATTCTTCACGAACAAAGGTCAGTCAAGATGGGTTACTATTTATATTATATATAAGCCAAACAAAGCAACATATAATACAAACATAGAAGTTTCTATTCCCCTATTTGAACTCAATGAATACTTATCTTGTTCATTTTTCATTGATTTTTCTTAATTAACTAATTCAACAAGGTACCATTCATCAGAGTTCAGACTTAAATGTAATAAATTAACATCATAAAAAAAAAAAAAAAAAAATATATATATATATATATATATATATATATATATATATATATATGTATAGATATAGATATAGATATAATAGCAGCAACAGTAGAGTGTTTTGAAAAAAATGCTGTCATGGAGACTGATGCCTTCTTCAGTTAAAGTATGATTTAGACATGTCATGTATATCCTGGTTAAATAATAGTAGCAAGCTCTTAGTACAAATGTCATCATTATTCTGTCTAAATATAGTTAATAGCAATTATGGCAGGTATAATAGACTTGAATGCTGTTTGATCAATCCTGATATGGTGTGCGTGGATGCAGCTGTATCTGGCAGCTAGTACAAATGTCATTATTATTTTGTCTAAACATAGTTAATATCAATTATGGCAGGTATCATAGCTTTGATTGCTGTTTGATTAAGCCTGACATGGCGTGTGTGGATGCAGCTGTGTCTGGCAGCTGTTGCATGTTGACATTTTCATCTCCAGGAAGCTGTGTGGGTTGTGGCTTGTGATCAAGCTTTACTGAGTATCAGGAAGAGACATTTGGTGTTTTAGCCTGGATCCAGGGGAAGAGGGTGGATAAAATTGTGATTTGGGACATTTTGGAAGAGAATAGTTTGTTTGTACATCTGCTGAGTGAGAGGTGGGAAGGGTGGAAGAATATGTTATCTCTTTTTGTGGCGGCTTGCTGGCAGTTTTTATTTATTTTTTTTTAATCTGTTTGGTCTCCATTCTTTTCCTGGCTGCTGCCTCACAGAAAGGGAAAGAATTTAGGTTTGAAGTTGCAGTGAAGTGAAAATTTGCTTCAGGTGCATCGTGAGCCTCTGGTATGCAGTACACAGACACACTAACAGAAACAGATGCTCCCAGATTACTATGGTATCGGAGACAGAGTGACGATAATGCTTAAAGGCTCTGAGGAGCCTCCAAGATGATTCTCGGCAATGAAGTTTTTGGTTTAAAAAAATATATATAATAAAATGGTTGTTTTAAACCACATGTACACATATCGATGGTCTCCCAACATTTCGTTTAGCTCATTAAGTTGATTTGTGATAAAAAATAAATAAATAAATAAAATAATAAGCGCAATTTTATATTTAAAATGTATTTTGGTACAAACACATTAAGGACTTACATAAGAGTGGAAGTTTGAGTTACTGTAAAACACTAAGAGTACTTGGTCTTGTGCAGTACCCTTTCCAGTGGTCTGAGAAGTGAGTTTGCTCAGACATGTTGTAAATATGGGGATAGCTGATTCTAAGGGTATTTGGGGTTGCCGGGAAGTGCTGGAGAGTCATCAGATTTCCTTCATGGAAATATCTGTGGGAATGGAAGGTGTGTTGAGTGGTAGCAGAGTGGGCACTGCATGGAACAGGCTGGTAAAATGGAACAGAACAAATATTGATTTGGATATTTTAAGAACAGCCTGGAAACACACCACATGAACTAGTGAATGGTATTCTGGCAAAATTGGATGGGCATTGCTGTCCTTGCTTGAAGTACTGACGTGTGTATGTAAGGATGGAAATATACTTATAACAAATAAGAAACTAGAAGGGTCTCATAATTTAAAGTCTATGGACTGTATAAACATGCTTGGAAGGAGCTAATAATAAGAATAAGCATTACAGCTTGTGATCTTTCAAATAACTAAGCAACAGCCAAAAAAAAAAAAAAAAACACAATAGTTATGTAATATATGATTTTAGTAAATCTAGACATAAAATATATAATCCTCATATAAGATGAAGCAGTCTGCTGAATTTAGATATTAAAGACAGGTTTTAATAACATGGGCTTGTGGATAGGACTACTGTCTTAACTTGTCATAAATTACATACACTACACTGAACATCAAGGGGAAGCATGACGATTTTATTATATAAGTAAATATGCATAACAACTCATGTAATTGCTTTAACTTGAATTGTAGTTTTTGTAACCCATCTTGACCATATATAATACTTAAGTGGATAACAAGGTAACTAATGCTTTATACATGACATCAAACTGACAAAGTTGTTCAAGAGAAACAATAGAAGCCTGAACTTGAAATGCCACAGAATATAACAATCATATTATGAACAAATAGTATTAAATTGACAATAGACAGTTTAATAACATGGACTTGTGTATAATAACACTACTGTTTTAACTTGTCATAAATGACATACACTATATTGAACATCAAAGGGAAGCATGATGATTTTCTCATATAAGTAAATGTGCATAACAAGTCATACAATTGCTTTAACTTGAATTGTGGTTTTGTAACCCATCTTGACCATATGTAATACTTAAGCTGTTACCAAGGTAACTAATGTTTTATAAATGACATCAGACTGACAAAGCTGTTCAAGAGAAACAATAGAAGCCTGAACTAGGAATGTCACAGAATGTAGCAGTCACATTCTGAACAAATAGTATTAAATTGACAATAATCACTCAGTTTAACCTTTGCTGATTAAAAAAATAGAATGTTGCCATTTAAATCTAAAAACTTCCAGTATATGTCATAAAATGGCAATTTATAAATATGGAAAGGGAATTTGTAATCATTAATCACAATGAGTGATTTTTTTTTTGTTTTAACCTATAATTTCACTCATTTTATAATAAATGACAGATATGAAAATCCTTATGTGTAGGAAATGGGAGGAGGGATGCACTGATAATTAAAATGCACTTTCATCAATGTTTACATAAAACAAACTTAATGCTTTAAGTAAGTTGGCATCAAACAAAGTGATTACTTAAATGCTGGCAAACAATGTAATATAATTTCTGATATATCCAGTAAAATACATTGTATTATAAACATTAGGTATAAATACTATTACCATCTATTTATATTAAGTAATATGTTTTGAAAGACTTCATCAGTAAGGGTGAATATGTTAAATAACTGTGATATAATCTTTTACTGATGTTTTATATATAATACATCCTACTTTGCTATGATTGAATTGCTTGTCATCTATCTTTCATGTAAATATTAATTGCTTATACAATAAGTACACATTTATATTTTATTAGAATTCTGTCTAATCTGCAATAGTACTATATCTGTTCAAAATAATATAAATATTGCTTATTCCTATTACAAATATTCTCCAATGATAATTCAATTTGTGGAGCTCAGATTTTCTGGATTGTCAAGGTATGAGTGATAATCTGATGGACTTAGGTTTATCCATCAGATTAGGAATGATTTTCATTACATGGCTAGTGCGGATCTTAGCTTTGTTAGCATTTATTCATTTAAATTTGTTATTTCACAAAAACATTTTAGTATGCCTGACCAAAACATTACTTTATTAGTAAACACTCAAACCCCCAGATGTACTAATCTTCCGTACAGGACTAGTTTGTCCTGCACGGAAGTGTCTGTTTAGGAGCAGGACGCCAGCGTGCCATGCATATTAATGAGGCATGCTGCCTGAGCTCCTAATCTTACATGGAGCATGTAAGAGTGCAGGGGACGTGTCTGAGAGCAGAGCTCTCAGAATATACATGCCCCCAGAATGCAGAACCACAGAAAGGCCTAACAAATGAGCGAGACCGCTCATAGGTGCCCACATATCCCCACCAACGTTCCCCTTCATGTACAACAGCAGGTAAATACAAATAAAATGAACAATCCCTTTTTTTAATTAAAAATCCGATTAAAGCTAACTGTAGGTGCACGGGTGTGCCCATCACTTAGCTATGGTTAATGCAACTTAAATGGCTGAAGAGGATAGCAAGGAAGATATATGCAAATGTAGCAGTATAGCAATAGTGTAGTGGGCAGAGCATTCACCTTACGAGCAGGCATTCCTGGTTTGAGTCCCACTGCAGCACATTCCATTTTCCATGTGAAATCAGTTTATGAATATTTTCCTGCTGTATAACCTACTAAATAACATTTAATTGTGAATTTGAGTATTGCATTAAATGCACATGTGAGGTGTTAGTGTCATAATGTTGCAAAGTCCCCAGATAAGCACATGTGCCCCATCCAGTATATGTACACAGGAATCATGGATACAAATGGAAGGTAAAATGTGTACTAAATGACAACTCCATACAGCATCCAAATCCCCCACCTTCCCAAGAACCATTACATACAACTGTCTAATTCAGTGCAATTGTAAGTGGGAGTAAGCACCAATAAGCAAGTGTAAGCACCAATAAGCAGTAGTAAGCATATGTAAGCACTAGTAAGCAGGTTTAAGTCCGTTTGAGTGGAAGTAAGCAATGCGCACACAGGTTAAGCAATTTTGAAACTATCTCTCTGTAAGCATCATTAACCAGAGGTTAGCATTGCTTACCCTCGTGCAAATCCACGCAAACCCGCTTACAACTACTCAAAAGTGCCATAATCACTCTGTATCCAATGGCCATTGTTTTGCAACAAAATAAACAGCCTTGCAGGTCTTGAACCCAGGACCCTATACACTATAGTCACAATATTTAATCACCAAGCCATCACAACAGTACAGAAGAATGAGGTATCACCAAACAAGTCCTCACTATAGTACAATCAAACCTAACATGTGAAAGGAATCAGTATACAGTCATATGTTTCATAACTGACTATATAACATAAATATGTGAACTGGGGTACAGCAGTAAGCCCAGAAGCGAGGTGTAATTGTAGTAGAGTGTTGAAGACCCCAATAAAACACAAGCACCCCATACAGTGTACGTAAACATGAATCATGGATACCAGGCATACATATAAGATGTAATGAATAAGAAAGCAATGACAAAAAGAAAATATAATGCAAAGTCTAATGTAAGTAATGCTAAGCATTGCACAGGCCAGCTTAGGAGGTGTAAGCAATGCGTAGGCCAGCTAACTCAATGTGCCCAGTGTTCTACCCTTTAAACAATGCCATCCTGAGGTAAGCAAGTTTGCATATAGCTTAGCATTTTCAAAACTGGCCAGTCACGGAAAAGTGAGGGAAACTGGCCCTACTTAAACCCAACAGGTGGGAATACATCTTATAACTGGTTGTAATTTCCCCTTGCAGCACCATGTCAGAAAGGGGAGAAGGTTTGCACTTTCGGGCACAACACTGGTGCATCCAGGAGTCCAGAGTCATGGCAGGACTCCTTGTGAAAGACCATGACAAGAGACTGTTGCAGGGCCAGAACCAGTATTCCCAATATAAGGCGGAAGCCTGGGACCATCTCGACTGTGACTTCACCAGTGCCACTGGCATACGTCGAACTGGTGAGCACATCAGGCATGACTATGCTGACCTGAAGCAGCATGAGGGGGACCTCTTGGAGCAGTGGATCCAAGAGGCTAGAATGGCAAGGGATGTCCCAGATGTGTGTATCACCCCACTATGTGTGTAATAATTGCCAGCTCATGTATATCATGGATAGGTATGGCTAAATATTCCTCTTATGTCCCCCACAGCTGCAATGGAGCAAGCCATGAATCAGGAGGCCCGTGTATGTCGCCTGGCATGGTTATGATGTGAGGCAGGTTAGTAATACTCATGCATTTACTGTCATAGGAAATAAAACTAAAATTATTAGTAAATTAATTGCCTGTATAAAACCTGTATTGTTCAAGGCAAGTACTGCATACACTGGAGACTCTCATATAGTTTGTATGTAAATAAAGCATAACAGCCTGACAATAAAGTTCTAATTGCTGGACTGCATGTGTATACTCTGGTAACATATGGTAATGTAGATTTGCAGTCACGTAATAGTACTGTTGTATTATGTTACCCACACTGTGCACCATAAATAGAATGTGTAGGAATGCCTGTATATGACTGGTGTAATCCCCAGAGGCCATTTGGTACAACTGAGAGACACAGAGACAGTAAACAGGAAAAAGGTAGACAACAAAACCAGAATATCACATGCAACTGAGATGTGAACTGTTGTATTTTTAGCACACACAGCCATGTTTCAAATCCTGGCAGTGGGAGTAGTCTGCATACAGAATCATACCCCACAACTGTACATATATGTCCAGAATGTCCAGTAAAGTGGCTCATATCTGCTGCCTGTCCCCCTGTCCCCCTGGGAAGTCTGTGAGATGATCCCAGATGTTTAGCCAGCAAACAGGGAATACAAGTGATTGTCAAACATCTATGAGAACAAACCTGTCACTGTAGCAACTCCTGAAACTGTTAGGAGAGGAATAAGCCAAGTATGTCCTATCTACACCCCCATGTTGTCAAGCTGTGCCCAGAGTGTGTATAGTAACCGAGTAGGATGTATGTGCATAGTACTAATGTGTAATCTGGAACTTTGTGTGGCAGCAATCAGGTAGTGCTAACAATCATTGCTCCCACAGGTATGTCAGATATGAACATTGTACAGATAAATAAAAACCTTTATACCCTGTACTGGTACTGTTTACTCTGATATTGTAGGGAGTACTGAGTGTTGCAGTTTCTCTGAATAATAAACTATCACTGAACACCATCACCCACACTGTGCTACATAATATAACTGTGTAGGAAAGCATGTATATGTGTATGTCAAGTCAATAAAGGTTGAAGAGGGCAATAGTCTAGATATGTCCCGGTACACCTGCATGTAGTCAAGACATGGCCAGAGTCTGTGCAGAAAGAGTTGGATAGCTGTGTACACTATCAACCTGGAATCTGGGAGTATGTGTAGAAACAGTTAGTGTTAACAAATATTTCCTCCACAGGTATAGCAGGTAAGAGGTGTATACTGCAGGTAAAACCAGTTCATGTATAATGATGATGACAGCCATATCGCTGTCCAAACTAAGGCTATAGGGTAGTGTAGTAATACTTGTAAGGTACAGATAATAGCACTAACTAGGAAAGTAATGTGGACTACAGGAATATGCTAATTGTTAACTGACATCTTTCTTTCCCCCCCACCATATCTTCAACAATAAACTACATACCCACCCAGTATGTAATGTCTCCAATGTTCTGATTATGTCCTATTGGTTAATAAATATTTATATTTGTTGCCATGCATGTGCTATATTGAATTATTCTAACATTGGTGGCTTGTTGCCATCAATATGCCTGCATGCTGTTGTTATTATCACTGTGGTCCCATATATGCATGTGTCCTGTTTGCTATGCAACTGTTCCATATCTGGTGTGTGGGTTTATGGGAATATCTATGCATGCTTTTATACCTAAACCCGGAATGTGTTGACTATTACTAATCCAAATATGATGATAAAATCTAAACAATATTGCACGTTTGGGAAGGCTGGTCCCAGCGGACCCACCTGTCCTACCTCAGCTGGCTGTGGCACCAGGCACCAGCATGTCTGGGGCCCAACCCGGGACCTCCTTGTCCATTGGTCCTGCACCGCCTTTGGATGGAACCTCCTCAGGAGATGGGGCTTGCCCCCCTCCTGGGAGTTGGCATGGATAGGTACCTGTCACCCGTCGCCAGGTCCAGGTCATGGTGGGTAGAGAGTTCAACCAGCAGCTTGGTGACCTTCTACACCAGCTCAAGGGTCACGTGTCATGACTAGAGCATCAGTCTGGCTCTGTGACTCAGCCACCAGCACAGCCACCATCGGGGCTGTGAAGGTGCATTGGTGATTGCCCATGGGTGGGGAACTCAGTCCCAATGTTTCCACTAGGGGGCTCATGGGCTTCTGATTTCCCAACACCCCTCCCCATCAAGGTGGTTAGTCCCCACATGTGCCATATACCGCCCCTGTATGCATCTTGTTTATCTTGTCTGTTAACCTACCCAACCTACCTCCCCAAATATACCTACTACCTCTCCCTAACATCCCACTCTCACCTAAAAAAAAAAAAGGCAAGCTGTTCCTAAAAAAAATCACGCCCCATACATAGCTGTCAATTTTGCACACATGTCCACTGGACACATGTAATCAGGTCTAATTGGCATCATGACATATTTTTGTTGTCCTCATCCCTCTCTCAGGTGTTTGAGTGTCCAAATCTACCTCCAAATTCAGTGTATATGCACAGCTGTTGCTGTAGAAGAAATGGGCAGCTATGGACCTTCCCTACACCCTTCCTGCACATCTCTAGCTGTTTTCCTACTGTCTTTCCCTCTTTGTGCCCCTTTATCACACTTTCCTATCAACCCTTTTTTCTTTTCTTTTAAAGTAATTAGTGTGAGCGTAAGCGGGAGTAAGTACTTTTAAGAAGCAGTAAGCGGGTTTAAGCCTGTTTGCCTGGGGGTAAGCAATGCTTACACAGATTAAGCATTTTAGAAGTTGAGTATAAGAAACTGTAACCAGAAGTTAGCAGTGCTTACCTCCGTGCAAAATGCGCGCAAACCCGTGCAAACCCACTTACAACTGCTCAAAAGTGCCTTATTCACTCTGTATCCAATGGCCCTTTTTCTGCCTAGCAACAAAATAAACAGCATCTGCCAGGCTTAAACACAGTACCCTGCACACCATAGCCAATGTGACTTACCACTAAACCATGTCAGATATACATAAGCCTGATGTTACCACAAATATATCATCCAGCCCAGTCATTCAACAGTATAGGGAATGTAATCCAACATCTAGATGTATTTGTGTGTGTGTGTATATATATTATTATCTAAATAGGTAAAACATATCTATACCTGTGGATATATATATATATATATATATATATATATATACAAATGCATACATTTATAGATATTGTCTACATCTGCATGTATATATATATATATATATATATATATATATATATATATATATATATATTTGTACAGCAAACATCCATTTGATGATTTATTGTCGTAATGTGGCTTTGAAGCAGATTTTTGGTGGGAGTAACTTGAATAATTTAGGTTTGAAACAACCGAGCTGCTTTGTTCCATCGTTTTCTCCAGCAATGAATCTCTTTATCAATGGCTGTGAGCAGGATTTACTGAAATACCTCCAGGAGGGAGAATACAGCAAATACCATAACCTAACACATACACAGAGAAGAGCTCTGCATGATCTTGGTAATAATGTTGATTTAACGATTAAGATGGCTGATAAGGGGGGAGCTGTAGTGGTGCTTGACACCACTTGGTATAACAACAGACTGGCAGATTTATTATCTGACAATAGCACTTACATTTTGATCAACCCCCTAGGAGTGAAACAGGTTATAGACGGGGTACATAACCGTTTACGACTTCTATTAAATAATATGCAGATAGATGATGATTTATTTCAGTTTTTGTGGATAGACAAACCTGTCACACCAATTTTTAAGGCCTTGCCTAAAATACATAAATCTATATCAGACCCACCTCTCAGACGAATTGTGTCTGGCAGAGGTTGGGTCACTGAAAATATCTCTATCTGGTTGGAAACCATTCTCAGACCTTATATTACAAGGTTGGATAATGTCTTATTAGATACTGGCCAGTTTCTAAGAATCTTGGGGGAGGCTGGTTGGGCTCAGACTCAAGATAGACTTTTGATGGTGACTTTAGATGTACACAGCTTGTTCACTGTCATTAGTAATGACTATGGTATACATGCCATTGGTGAACTTCTGCTAGATTTGGATGTTACTCCAGTAAGGATAGAACTCATTAAGATCATGCTGACACTGGTTTTGGACAACAATGTCTTTACGGGTGTACAGCAGGCATATAGGCAAGCACAGGGGATAGCCATGGGCACCCCCTGTGCCAATACTTATGCTAATCTTGTTCTTTCCTACTGGGAGAGGAATACCAATTTGAGGAATGAGACATGGATGCATTACATAAAAATGTATGTGCATTTTGTAGATGATATTTTTATTTTGTGGAGTGGGGATATTGGTCTTTTAGAAACCTTTGTGACTTACCTACATTCCACGACAACTTTTTTGAGATTCACAGTTAATAGTTCATATACTAACATAGATTTCTTGGATGTGAGAGTTTTGCAGACAGAGGAGGGATTTTCATCATGTTTGTATAGGAAGGACTGCTGGAAAAACACTCTGCTGTCTTATGACAGCATGCACCCCCGTTATACTTTCCACAATATCATACAAGGACAGGTTAGTAGAGTTTCAAGGATTAGTAAGGAGGATACACATTTTGAGGAAGAAGTGATTAAACTGAAGGACTGTTTTTGAGCTAGAGGTTATGATGAGGATCTGGTTGACAAGGTAGTGGACAGCAGTAAAGGTTTTAGGAAAAATAGGTATAAACCATGGCTGAAAGGGGTGAGACTTACGGCAGCAACATTAAAGATGTTTGTAATGTTATCCACAAAAACTGGAATATTTTAACCAGTGACATCAATCTGAGGGATATAGTAGGTGATAGTCCTCGGTTCAGATATAAGAGAAATAGGAACTTGAAGGACCTATTATGTAAGGAAAAGACAATCACCACTAGGAGAAATGCTTTAGAAACTGTGGGGACTGTACCCTGTGGGATTTGTAAGGCGTGTAGTTACATTAATAGGGGAACAACTTATAGACATCCAGTAACAGGCAAGTTATTTGATTTGAAGGCCAAAGCTACATGCAGAACCACCGACTTAGTTTATTTGACGGAGTGTGTGTCTTGTCCCTGCTATTATGTAGGCAAGACTAATTGCATGTTTAAGGTGAGGATTTTACTCACCTCTCGTCCATTAGGAATAGAGACACACACAATGCCTTGTTTAGACATCTAGATGAGAATCCATCACATAATTTTAAATTTAGGGCCATTGTAAATGTGAAAATGGGAAACAGAGGGGGTGACATCAAGCAGCTAACTGAGTTAGCTGAATCGAAATGGTTTATAGAACTAATGGCACATAGGAGCTCAGGATTGAATGATGTAGTTCCTATGAAACCCGCCCTTAGGAATAGGCGGGTTTTTTACTAGTTTCTCATTGGTTAATGAGTTTTTTAAATATTTCAACTGAGTGAGATGTTTTATCTAATGAAGGGTTGTTGCCCGAAAGCGCTCATCCAGTATTCTGTATTTTGCTGTTTTAATAAATTTGGAAGATTCAGTGGATTTAGCAGTGTCCAGCCGTGTTTTTTGGATTTTTTGATATATTTATACAGCAAGTTATATATATGTAAGCAGATATATATATCTATATAGGTATATACAGACATACATCTGTAGATAATGGGAACATAACATAAACATATATGTCCACATGCACCGTTACTGGGGTTGAGAGGCCCCAAACAACATGCGTCTTGTACAAATAGGTATCACCCCTCCCACAGCCAAACACCTCTGCCCTGCAATACACTACCAAATGTTGCAGATCCCATACCCAGGACCTGACACAACATGGGCACAAGATGTTAACAGTACTCCATCCCACCTATATGATGCCAGGCTGGTATCAGTAACATATCATGCAGTACAGTCTGGCTTCCATAGGGAATGTACAATGTGGAAGCAATCAACATCCCTAGGATACGAATACACAGACACATATATGCAGCTACAGATATACATACACATATATATATATATATATATATATATATATATATATATATATATATATATATATATATAGATATAAATATATGTAACTACATATAGATGCCCATGTGTAGACATATATATGAGCACATATATACATCACATATATTTACACATATATAGATATATACCTATATGCACATGTCTACATATATACAAACACACAAACTATATATATATATATATATATATATATATATATATATATATATATGTGTGTGTGTGTGTAAATACATGTCCCCTATATTACTACCAGAGTGATGCATGCTATGTGTGAGGCAACAGCACACATAGTAATACACACAGATATCTACACCTGGCAGCGTGTGCAACATAGACGGGTATATCACATGTTAACCCCTTTTTGAGACCACATTGTCCTCGTCTGTGAAGTATGGAATGGGAATATGGGGAAGTATGGCAGGTATAGTTGTGGAGGTCATCAGGGTTGGTAGATATAGAGGACAGTCTACAGGTGTGGTATGTGACACATATGGTGGGTAAACACCCTGGATGGTATGCATGGTCTGTGATGTGGATGCTCCATGAGTCCCAATATGGACACAATGGGAACAAGCCTCCCACCCACTGCTAGTCACAACAGCAGTCCATATACTGCAGATGCCTGGCTTGGAGGCTGAGCAGGAGGAGCATGCTGGCCTTGTGAATGTGTACTGGGTGCCTCAAAGTGACATAGCACATCTCACATGTGTCTGTGGAGCCCGTTATGGAACAGACTCTGGACCTGACCTCAGGGGACAGGAACATGTCTGTGTGTGTCCCCGGGGGGGACAACATCCCCTTGGTTGGTTCCATCTGATGGTATTGCTGGACCAGTACATGAGGAGGCCCCAGGGTGGGGCACACATGTGATGTGGCCAGGTAACATGGGCAGATGGGTTTGGAGAAGTGGTTCTGCTGGTCAGTAGTGTAGTGGCCAATACATGTTATTGTGTCAATGTTATAGAACACAATACCGGAACATGTCCAACAGCATGCATAGATATCCCCAATAACACAGAATGTCAGATGTGCAGCAATCACAAAGTAGCCATACCACAGGCATATATGGAACCATAGTGGCCCTGACAATGGCATGCAGGTGAATAGTCTGTAACAGGCCAGCAATGATAGTGTCCACACAGGGAACATGGCAATAATCACATAGCAGAAAGTGTGGTACAGCACAATATCTATCCCACTAGTAGGTAAGCTGTAGCCATACCTAATGAGTTGTGTGCACAGTTTGTTATAGCCAATATGGTTTGGGGGGGTGACAGAGATGTGTAGTAAGAACTATGGTAACCTTGTGTATGAGATGCTCAGACCTGTTTCCATCTTTATGTCTTTCAGCCAAGATGTCCCATGCACGTCTGCCAATTTATTCAGCAGCCGAAAATGAAGTGCTGATCACATACCTAATCCAGCATTACCCTGTGCTGTTTGGCAGGGATATCCATGATCAGAAGGAGTGGACCACCCTGTGGAATGACCTAGTCCACAGGGTCAATGATATCGGACTACACAACTGCAGTTATGAGTATGTTGTATGTTGTATGCATCTATGGGCATTGTGGAATTTTCACTACCTGAAGTCAGAGTATCAGCAGCCACTGCTGATGATGGTGGTGAAAGTTCCATAGTGCCACTGTTAGGATTACCTATGTTAATAAGCAATAAATACAACAAAAAGAGAAATAGGGAATGGAAATAATCAAAATGTTGTTATACAAAAGGTATGTCATACTATAATATATGCTAAATCTACTTTATATGCACTAATAACAATAAAATATGTGTGTGTATCACATGCAGGTGGTCTTGTAGACTGCAATTCAGATATCCTAGTATGTAAGGAAAGGAGAGGAAAGAAGGATAATAAGTATTGCAGTGTAAATTAAACAAGAAACAGAGAGCAATCCCCTCTAAATGTGCAGATTAAGAATCACCTCATTGAAAAATGTACTGACCCCCCCCCCCCCCCCGCAAGACATCTTCCTCTGTCTCTCTTGTACTGTGTCATCTAACTAAAAGACTTGTTTCTGGCTCTAGATATATCAGACATATAAGATATACACACATAGAGCTATATAGAATGGCACATATTATTTTTATTTTGTGTACCTGGAAATTCTACTTGAAACACTATTGGTCTGTCATCTGCAATAACAAGAGTATCAAGCATTCTCTGTGAACCCTCAGATGAGCTATTAGGATCTTTGACAGTGGACAGGAACTCCTCTGTTTCACTGATTGGTGGTTTGGTAACAGGACCACCCCCATAGCCACCTGATCCTGGGATAATTAAGCTGCCCATGCAGTCAGAGGTGATCATATCACTTGCTCTGTGTCATATCAAGGAATAAGTTCTTCCATGCCCTTGATCAGCACTGATGTCAACCACCTGTTATCATATCTTGTCTTGGACAGATTTGTTACCTAAACCTCTCACATGAGATCTGAACTGGGTGCCAGTTCAGACATATGTTGTTAGCCTGACTTCTGCAGACATGGCTGGTGATGGAGAGCAAAGTGTTAAATTTAAACTACAAAGATGGGATGTTGATGACTCCAGGATTTTTGGGGAACTCTTAGTGAAGCACCATAGCCATAGGCTGCTGCAGGGGGTTTATAATGAGTCTCAGTATAAGGGCGAAACTTGGAAAGTTTAGCCAAGGCTGTCTCCAGTGCAAGCGGCATTTCACACACTGCAGAATGTCATCACCACTATAATGAACTGAAAAAGTGAAAGCAGGGCCTCCTAAGCTGATGAGAGAATGCACGGAGGACTGCAAACATCTGACCTGTACTGACCCATAACCTGTCTACCATATGGCATAAATTATCTAGGCAGCCAATGTAGTTATCCATTATGCTTTCCACATACAATATATATATATATATGTAGAGAGAGAGAGAGAGATTATGTTTGTACTGTACAGCTGCACAGAAATAATAGCAAAACAGCAAACTATGTGACATACCAGGATACAATAACTCACCTCAGGGAAGCACAGGGTAAGTATGCATCAGGTACAAATGCAAGCCAGATAACTATTTTCAGTCCTTCACTCCCTACCATCTTGAGCAGGCATACTTCAATCTTGATAGCATGCATGTATGCCTTCTTCAACAGCTCTTGCTGTTTGCGTTAGGCAGCAGAACACCAACTTAACTGTCTGTAAGTTTAATACCCGGAAGTAGCAATTAAGCTTTATTACAGGATAGTATTTATAAAAGAATACCAATGATAATGAATGTCTGGAAAAATCTAGTTTTGGTAACTGCAATTATTAAATGTGACTGCATATATTCTATATGGCATAGAGAAGGCTGCTATTTCTTAGCTTCTAGCAGTGAGATTTTTTTATTTAAGGACACATTAATACTTTCCTGTCATATCTGGATGTGGCAACTGTGTACAATAGTCAATTATCATATTTGTTTATGCACTGCAAAAAAAAAAAATGTGCAGAAATAATAAAATAATGTGACATGCCATAAATCTAATTCTCTCTGGTTTTTTTTGTGTCCCCTACCGTCTCTATTTTTATTCTTTGTGGTTTTATAATTTGTTAGCATTCCGCTGTCTGCATACCTTGCTGTTGAAAACAGAATGACCAACAGCACACAGGGGTAGACTGATCGCTGTGGTTTGGCTCACCATAGCACCACAGATGTCAGCAAAGGCACCCAACACTTTGGGTTCACAACCTATCAGCATTACCTCCATAACCACTGCCCTACCTGCTCCACCTGTATCAAGTAGCTCTGTGATGTCTGCTGGTGCAATGGTATCCTTTGGGAACAGTATGAGGGGAGGTGGCAATTTTATCACCCTGGCTGGAGCTGACAGAGCTGATGAAGGATATCATGGAGAAGTCCATCAGTGCCTGAATTGGCAGAGTTGAAAAGGTCCTGCATTAGATTGCAAAAATAATGTCACATGCGACACTGACCCAGGCACCTGACACAGGAGACAGTAATGATAGCTCGGAGGATGAGGACTACATTCGCACACTTGTCAAGCAGGACATGGGTACACCTCCGATATCCCCTATATATCTCTAGTCATGGTGTCTCCCAACCTCATACATCCTGCATGTCTGTACTTACTTTCAAACCTACCCTAACAACCTAATCCTGACATTCATAAGCCTCTTCCCCAACATTTCTCTTTCTATAGAAAAATAAAGGAAATGGGCACATGTGCCACAAAAAAATATTCCCTATACATAGGTCTGTTCATCTACGTGTCTTTTTCATACACTTGATTTAGTCCAGTTGGCTATACAACATTATTCTGTTGTTGTCACCCATTCCTGGGATGGTGATCCCCCCAAATGCATGAAATTCTTAGAACAATTCTACACTTATGTTCTGAAGGCATGGATAGCATGGTGCACTCCCACCACCATCTTGTAAAATCCTTTATTCTCTCCCTTTTGTCCTACCCTCTGTTTGTTACCACCATTTTCACCACCGTCCTATCAATCACTTTTTCAGACATTTAATCTGGTCAGAAATAGCATCACACACAACACACATGGCCAGAAATGGCCCATGATAAAGCGTTATCTTTTTCTCCTCAGTATTTGTGTTGTGGTTGGTATAGCACACTAATACTGAGTGATGTTGAAGGCTGTTTAATTTCCTATGGCAAAAGCTGAAGATTTTAATTTTTGCCACAGTAGTCTGGTTACTTTCATGCAAATGTGCTTAAATCTGATGCTCTTTGGGAATACAGAGTAAAGGCAGTAATATGAAACAGTTATTGTAAAAGTTCTTAGGCTGCTGAATGTAATGAACTACAAGTTCCTATGTGTCATGTTGAGGTGATTCTCCTATTTTTACACTGATGCTTTTGTATATTGCCATAGGTTCGATTACAACCGTAGGTCAAATTATTATTTCCTGACATTTCATATTCCTATCATATAGTAAACTGCAAATGTCTGTATTTTTCTCCATTTACAACACTTCATTAACATACCAACTGAATAGTGCAGCAGAACGTCATTTGCAAAAATACTGTAACCCCAACAAGGATACTTAGTGTCCAGCCTTATTCTGCTTATGTGTTAATGTTGATTGCACTCTCCTACCCTTTCTTTCTCCCTATAGCAAGCACTTTATTATACAGAACATGGTAGCTTAATAATGAGTTAATAAGTAAGTGTAACACACACTATACTGATGATCCTACATGTCCCACAAAAATATTGTTGCTATTCCTCACTGCTTCTGTATCTATCCCTCTCTGTTCACCCCTTTTTCTTCTTCAGTAAGTTGTCGCTATCCTTCACTTGTGTCATTTAAATGTTTTACAATGAGCAATTCCTTTGTGGCATGATGAGATAATGCTCACAAGTATCAACAGATTTTTGACTACTTTCAAGGGTTCTAATCCAAGCATTAGCTAGGTGTTACTGTTTTTTATACACTATTTTATGTGTAGCTGTTGGCTACATATTGGTACAATCCACCATTTTCTGCTTCTGTCATAAGCTACTTGGTCCCTGCCTCCCTCTCCCCCTGTCTATGTATGTTCTCTCTTTTGTGTCATTAGTCTTCCTCCTCTGCATTTACACAATGTTGGACACTGAGCACCAAATGCAACTTAGGTTTAATGGAAGCACACAGCTCATGGCAAAATCTTGTGAGATTTTACCTGTGGCCACATTTTTCTGGTGCCCTTTGCACTGCTGTACTTAGCTATGTATAGCCAGCTTAATCTACTTTTCATCAAGCTGAAGAGTTGAATGTACAGATTATAGTTGTCGAGAGGGTAATGAAAATGAATACATGCATTCTCATTTTCTGTGATATGTTCTCACATAAGAACTTTGTGAAGCATCACTTCATATGGGGTTTGTTTAGATAATACTCAGGTATTTTAAAAATGATAATACTCTGGTATTAATTTTTTTACTGGAATGCTCCCATGGTTCAAATCCAGATGTATCCAAAATGTTTTGACTGTTTTGTATGGCTCCTGTATGGCTACACCTTTCCTTAACACACCATTATCCTCCTGTTATATTAATGTATCTGCTCCCTATTGTGAAGCCCATCTTGCACTGATCTTGCCTGAGTAATTATGCTGATAAAGTGATACACAATAATATGTGCTGAAACCTGTATTAATCCGTTATGTCTGTTTTATGTATTCCTGTCACCAACTGTCCACCTCTTTTCACTACTTCTGTGTCATCCAATAAACCTGTTTTATTTAAAAATTATTCCAAAAGCCATGTTTCCACCAGCAATAACATGTTTGGTCCCTGATGTGATTCACAATATACCTGTTGCATTCATAAAAAGATTGACCAAATGCAACTGTCATGACAAATGTGTAAGTCATGATACATGACAGTAACACATATGTGTTCTGTATTCCATAAGGTTCACATAAGGCTGTATGTGTATAATACTTCTTTGTGTGAACGTCTTCAAAGAGCACCATAGATTACTTCTGATCCCCATTCTAAGTTCAACACCTCAAGATATGATTATGCATGCCCCAATACTTTGCCATCAGCTGCACAATTTGTTGTTTATATTGCACAATGTTTGTATCTCTGTATTGAATTTTGACAAACAGTTATCTTGATTTCAGAGTGATGTTAACTAAATTAATTCCGTCAATGTATGTCCGCCCTCCAATGGTTATACTTGGAACTGTGTCGCAATGTTGGTTAACCTATTTACCCACAATCCATCACTGTTATTCTGCAGTCCACTGTCCTATGTAGGAAGTATCTGTTTGTCTTGTCAATGTGCATTATGCAAGTATGAGACAAGAATAGTGTGCAGTCATTCCAGAATGAAGTGGCAGAAAAGTTTGATAGATAATCCCCTGGTTTACAACTGTGATTTTCTTTGGTGTCCAATACTGTGAAAGAGGAACATGTCCTTCACAGTAACAAAATGTGCATGAAGGACAGTATATAAATCTTAGTAGAGAAGTATGTCATTATATGGGACAATCACAGTGCTGCTACATTGCCCTGTGCACATATATACATTTGTCCCAAACCTGTGATATATAGTATCATCTGTTCTGAATAGCAGATTTTTACCATTTACAACTGTGTTTTTATGGGTTCACTTTATAATTTCGAAGTACTGAAATACCGAATTTCAGTATTTCGAAATCATAAAGTTGAAGACTCAAAATCACGAAAGTGCATAATCGCGAATTCGAATATCTCAAATTCATGGTTATGGCTTACAGTATGTGGCGTGCAGTGTTGGGAGTGTATCGTGGTTTGTGTCGTGTATGGATGTAGGTGCAATTGAAGGTAAGTGAGTGTATTGTAAGGGTTTTGTGTGGGAGTTTGAGTGTGTCTGAATGTGTGTAAGTGCTGGATGTGTTGATGTATGTATATGTGTGATGTTTGTGTGTGTGCAAGGGACTATGAAATGTGTGGGTGTGTGTTTCCTTTTTTTGTCTGTGCGATCTCGGAGTTAGCATATATAAGTAGGGGGTGTGGTGGGGTGCAGGGTGGCTTGCCCCCCTACTTACATGTAGTGTAGGTTTGTTTGTGTTTTTTTGTTTGTGTGTGTTTTGTTTGTTGTAGTGTGGGTTGGATGATGTATGTGTTGTGTGGTGTATGGTGTGTATGTTTTCGTGATTGCGTGTTTCGCGATTGTGTGCTTTCGGGATTATTGATGTTCGACTTTATGATTTCGAAATACTGAAATTCGGTACTTCAGTATTTTGAAATTATAAAGTGAATCCGTTTTTACATATCATTGAATTCAGACTTTTCCTGTGGTGCTTGCAAGTAATACTGTACTTTCTAGATTCTTTAAGTAGATAGGCAGGAGGTCTGATGCTCTATGTGAGGAAATGTGTGTGGGAGGTATAGTGACAGGTAAGTAACATGTGGTGCTGTGTCCATGTCCCTTGAAAAGAATACATTTAACATTGCACACAGCTCCCTTACCCCATTTTTAACAGAAATATTGTCTGCAACACTGAAGAGGTCATCCTGTCAAAAGTGCAGACTCTCACCCCTTAACAGTCAGATTTCTCCAGTGGCATACTGTGCTCTCTAGATTGTGTAACTAGATAGCTAGGTGGTTTGATGCTCATTGTGGGAAACATGTGTGTGTGTGTGTGTGTGTGTGTGTGTGTGTGTGTGTGTGTGTGTGTGTGTGTGTAAAGCAGTGCTTTGTTCACTTCCCTGATGTGAATACATTATCTTTGCACACAGCTTCCTTATCTCACTTTTAACAGAAACATCCTCTCTGCAGCACACTGATGAGGCCACCCTGTCAAAAGTGTATTCTCTCCCCTTAACAGTCTGACTTCTCTGATGGTGCATGCAAATAATACCGTGTTTTCTAGATAGGCAGGAGATTTGATATTCAACTTGGCAATTTTATGTGTGTATGTGTATGAGGAGCTGGTATATAGAATCAGGTGAGCATCTCCTCCAACACAGCTGGGCTCAGTCAAATTCCACTCTGGAGAAATATTTCAAAATGTTAGATTATCCCACCTTTCACAACAAAATCTTCAATGCAGCACACTGATGCGGTCATTGTTTCTAATGTGCACTCTCACACTTTGAAGCCATACTTTTCCTGCTTTTCCTGTGGCACTTGTGGTTCATACAGTGATCTCTAGAATATGTCACTGGGTATGTAGGTGGTTCAAATTCAGCACTGACTACTATGTGTGTGTAGAAGTCATGATAAACTGGAATGCTTTCACTCACACTTGCAGTGTGCAGCATTCCACTCACGTGGCATGTTTTGCCTAGAGCTGTAATCCAACATCAATATATTGAGTTTTAACTACAGTAGTGTTTGTCCCAGTCCCCTTCAATAAACACATTACACCGAATGATGTTTGCCAACCTTAACTAAACTTCCATAAACATAACTCTGTCAACTGATATTTTTAATTACAACTGAAACATAATATAGTTGATATTAATCACATGTTATGTTAACCAGGACAACGTGACCTCACTCATCCTGACCCAGTAAGCAATGTCCAAACCTCCACTCACTTACTTTACTTATGAAGCAGTGTCCCACCACTCATTTCATTTACCATTTATTGAATTACTCATCCAAACAAATAAACAGTGTCCTTACCTCTGTTCACTTATTTTACTTATCAAGCAGCATCCGATTGCTCACTTTCCTTTCCCAACTCATTGAAATAAACATCTAACACCAGCAGGGGAACAGAAGAGGGCAAGCATGCTCCTCTTCTCCGCCCTACCCACACTGATAAAATAATCACAATTCCCAGTATTCCACCAAAAAAGGGAGGGAGGATGGGTAGCAAGTTCACCCCAAAATGTGATTCCTTACCCAGTTATACTTGCATAAACCCCTTAAGCCCATCCCTACCCTTACCTCATTTCCTCCCAGTCATCCTTCATTCGCATTTAACCCTTTCATCCCCCACCCTCTTAATTCTCACTACCATATTTATCTAACCCCCTTCTTAAGATGTCCCTGGACAAATTGCCTTGTTACCAAACCTCATTTCTATAATGATGTGGTTTTGTCATTCCTCAGAGATGATGTATGTCTCACTTGTAGTCTGACTTCTACTGTGGAGTGTGCATTTAATGCACTGACCTGTAGATTATATAACTAGATAAGTAGTATGTTTGAATCTCACTGTGGTGAACTTGTCTATGTGGAGTTGTAGAGTCAGGTAGGTATAACTTCCACAACAATTGAAATCGATACACTTCCACTTGGAGAAACCTTTAGACAGGTGAAGGAGTCTCCCATCTCTTATCCCACTTTTCATAATGTCTTCTCTTCAACATACTGATGAGATTATTCTTTCTAATGTGCACTCTCACATTTTAAAAGTCAGACTTTTCCTGTGGTACTTGCATTTCTTACACTGTTCTTTAAAATGTGTAACTAGATAAGTTGAAGGTCTGAATACTGCAGTGATTACCTTCTAAGTATGTGTGTGTGTGTGTGTGTGTGCGCGTGTGTGTGCATGTGAGTGTGCGTGTGCATGCGTGTGTCTGCGTGTGTGCACATTTATTTATGTACATTTAGAAAACAATATCTGGTATTCATCAACAATCAAGTAGAAATGCTAAAACCACATGATTAAAGTGAGTTAGCTCAATGATCAGCAGTGCTAATTGAATATGCATGCTACTCATCATGCCTACATGTCTGCAAGCACCTTTTTGTAGCCAGCAGTAGCGTTTGCAGCCATGGAAATATGTTTGCAAGCACAAGCACGGAATGTAAACAAATCAGATTGTCTATAGGCAAACCTAATATGCAAGCACAAACTGTAGCCCAGAAATACTTAGGGCAAGAATGGAGAATTTGTATACAAATAACATTAGTTGTACTGCAGGAGTAATTAAGAGGGAGGGGAAATGCACAAACACATGTACACACACACGCACGCATGCACACACACTGTTGTAGTGTGATAATGTAGTTAGGTAGGAGGTCAAACCCCAGACGTCGTAACTGTGCTTGTGTGATTTTTTGTATGCGTATGTGTGCGTGTCTGTTTGTCACTGACTGCGTAGAGAGCAATGCTTTTTAGGCTACTCAAACCCCTGATAAGTCGAATACCCTCCTTTGGCAAGGCTGCTGAGGTCACACAACTTGAAATAGACTTCTGGGACAATCGCAGCCCAGTAATCTTCTTAGCACGTCCTGTAACATCATATGGCCATAGTGTGATTAAGGAGTTAGTTGGGAATTCTAGCCCCCAACCTGCCAACTGTGTGTGTATGTGTGCATGTCTGACTGTGTAGAGAGCAATACTTTTAAGTTACTCACACCCCTTACATTTCACATACCCAACTTTGGCAAGGCTGCTGATGTCACCCATCTAGAAATACTCCCCTGGGAAATCTTTAGCTCAGTAATCTCCATAGCGCATGCTGTAACTGAGTACTGCTGTAGTGTGATAATATAGTTAGGTAGGAGGTCAAACCCCAAACATGGCAACTGTGCATGTGTGAGTGTATATGTGTGTTTCTGACTGTTTAGAGAGCAATGCATTTTAGGCTACTCACACCCCTCACAAGTTGAATACCCTCCTTTGGCAAGGCTGCTGATGTCACGCAACTTGAAATACATCTCTGGGACAATCATAATCCAGTAATCTCCGTAGCACATCCTGTAACATTGTATGGCCATAGTGTGATTAAGGAGTTAGTTGGGAGTTCTAGACCCAACCTGCCAACTGTTTGTGCATGTCTGACTGTGTAGAGAGCAATACTTTTAGGTTACTCACACCCCTTACATTTCACATACCCAACTTTGGCAAGGCTGCCGATGTCACCCACCTAGAAATACTCCCCTGGGATAGCTGTAGCCCAGTAATCTCCATAGCGCATGCTGTAACTGCGTACTGCTATATTGTGAATTAGATGCATGGTTGGGTTCCATCCCCACACATGGCAGTTCTGGATGTATTGTGTGTGTCACTGTCTGTCTAGGGAGCAATGTATTTTAGGCTAGTCTCTCACAGTCATTTCAAAGCCATACTTTGGCAATCCTGCTGATGTCAGTCCGTGTAAAATACACTTTTGGGCAAGGATTACTCCAGTAATATCCATGGCATGTACAATAACTTCGTAGTGTAATACACTAGTTAGGTAGGGGTTCTATCCCAAACATGACATGTGTGCACGTGTGTGTGTGTGGGTGTGTGTGAATGTGTGTTTGTAACCCGTATCCTGTGTAGAGGTGGTTGTGACTGTGTGACACCTGTGGCCAATGTGGAGTGTGTTTTGCATATTTCTTATATGGTGGCCATACTATATATCACAATGTTCACTGTACAGGGATAACACATGTGATATGGCTGAGATGCCAGGGTGCAGAGCCATACCCAGACATGTGACATCAAGGCCAGGCAATCACAGTTAGCAACCCCAGTATTACCCAGAGCACACTCTCAGCCCATGTGTCATACAGACACACATGCCTAGGTAACAGCCAATACGTGAGTGCTACACTGCATATTGGCCACTGATAGTAACTATGGAGTGACAGCAGTGGTCCACAGAGGGCATTACACCCAGTCCATCTGTCCAATATGCACATACGTGCAGACAGTGCACCTCCCCCATGTTCTCCAATGGATAACTGCACCACCTGTGGTGTCATCACATGTGACACACAATGGTCATACCATGCCTGATAACATGCCCATATTGACAGATGGCACTGACACCAAGGAATGTTGATAGCATGCACACCATGTAGGTTCAGGGTAAAGCTGCTGGCCATTACCAGTTCCTGCCACAGGTGGGCAGGACTGGCACATCTGATGATAATCCGTGTTCAGAACATGGGCTGGACACCCCAGGTACAGTTCCACATGTCACTGTACATGCATATGGGAGATGTGCACATCCCAGATGCTGTCCATGTCATGGACCAAGGAACACAGACATGGTAAGTGATGCACAGCATTGCCCACACACAGTAGTCACCCATGTGACTGGATGGGGGATACAATACCTGCCTGTGTGGGCAAATGCAAACACTACATCCCTGAGCCACAATGCAGACCATCGTCATGTGGCCTGATGCCAAGGTACACCCATCACCTAGCTGTGAACAGCCGTCTGGCACAGTCGAAGACCACACACCTGTGCAGACATGCACACATGCATGTCAGTAGTGGCACCCTGTGTGTTTGTGTGTGTGTGTTGCATGCTGCAGATGTTCACATCCACACTCCCTATAACCCCATGGGCATACTGCAGCATGCTGTCTGATGTCAGACACCTTCTCATACCCTTCGCCTGTACAGCCCCCATATGACTTGTGTGGTGCATGGGATACCTGCACAGTGATGTGATGTGGCAATTCCACAACCAAAGAGTTGTACACCTGGCTCTGCCACGTGTGTCAATGTGTGTGTGTCCCCTTGTGAGAGTATGGCTGTGTTGACGCTGGCACCTGTTCATGCCAACAGGCACGTGTATGTCACCTACCATACAGTTACTGTATCCCTGTTGCAGATGTCACTCACCATCACATATATGTTCTGAGTGCTCCATAACAGGTAACCCATGTGGTGCATCCAATAATTGCAGCGAACTGTGCTAGTTCTACATAGTCATCAGGGGTTTGATACCCTGTGCTGCTAGGTGTGTGACACAACCATGCCTCAGTTTTACCCTCCCACCCCTCCCTGACATGTATTAGCCTCAGTCTGCATCCCCCACCCCCTCTCAGGTGGACGTGGAGACCTACACCTGCTTTGCTTAGGCAGCAGCATGTGTAATGTAAGTAATGCTCATGATCAGCTGATGGCCTCTGCATGAATCGCAGCCCTCCCCTAGCTGATTGCATGTGAAACAGTTGTGGTAACATCCCCATCGTCAGTTGTATGGAAACACACACCACTACCCAGGAACATCATGGTGGTGTTTGCCCTTTTCACCCACTGTGAGCAGGAACTAGATCTGTTGTGTGCTAAACAGCATCCCAGATGGATTGCAGTCTTCCTCTAACAACAAACACTGTGGAAACAGTACAACAAATGGGAGGTGGATGTGCCTGACCTGACTACAGACTGTAAGTGTCGACAGGAGCAGCCCTAGCTCAACTGCTGCCCTAGGCAAAAGGGCTCCATGGTGCCCCCCACCACATTACCTGGTGCCCCTATCTTGGTCTACCTGCACCAAATAAATACTGGAAAAGTGCCCCTGCTAGACCGGTGCCCTAGGCGGCCGCCTAGTTGGCCTGTGCCTAAGGCCGGCCATGAGTGTTGCTATACGGCATTTGGAGTAATGTTGCTTTCACAGTGTGTGGATATGGCTGATGTACATGTCTCAATACCTGCTATGTCAGTTCTATGTTGATGGGGAATCTCCATCTGCAGGGTCATCTGCAGCCTTGGCAGTGTTGTGACCATGGTTGCATGTGTCAACCCACGGAGCGTCTAGCTGTCGACTGCTGAAGGTAGTGTGAGGATTGCAGTCAGTAGATGGAGAAAGCTGTGGTAGTCACAGACGTCATATCCCTCAAAGGACATATGTTGCAACAACCCTGTAAGAACAGTAAATGTATGTGGTCATCACAGCAACATGTCAATATTGGCCCTGTGTATGTGCTCCCAGACACACCTCAGTCAACCTTTGTACATATGTCGTGCATGAAGTGGTGCATATGTGCTGTAGACCATACTTTGTGGCATCATATCTGAGAACAAGCCACTGATATATCTGACTGCTACACATGTTATGTACAGTAGGGGTTAGATTACATTACATTACCTAAACATTCTGAGGATGTTCGTACAGTACTGAGGTCTGTGCACCTATGGTGAATGTCGACAGTGTGTGTAGTGTTGATATGTACTTTAGCCTGTGTACAGACTGAGGTAGATGACATTGTTCTAGTTCCCCTACTATCGGATGTTACATGCTGCCCCACTGTATGGTACTATAGTGGTGTACATGTTTGTAGGACCATAAACACACATGTCTCATACCACAGGCAGCCACCAGACCAAACTGTGTAGCAGGCCAGTATATGTAGGGCAGTCTGTGAGTGGCATATATGAGGATAATATCGAACACATAGTCCATATACTGTAATACCATGCCAGCTAACCCTATGTGGCTGTGGCTGTGTTCACATTGATTGTGGATATGCACTGTCATACAGGTGTATCCTACAATGTGCTGTGACATGCCTGTGGAGCCTGCTTTATATACAGGTACATGTACAGTCCCCCTTGGGAGGTGTAGGCCAGTGTTGAGCCAGTCTGCCTGCAGCCCGCACAGTGCATTGTGACATGTCTAGCATCTGAGTGTACCTACCCAGTGGGATGTCATGTGCAGATACTAGCCAGATATCCCACTGCCGGACCTCCCCTAACAGTCATGTATGTCAGACAGGGCAGTGGGATGCAGTGCAGATGTATGTCAATACCTATTGTGTGGCCATGACACCCCTGTACCAGTGGTCATACTGTTACAGTCCAGGCAGGGCTGTGTGAATGCATGAGCTATGGTGGACATTATATACCAGTCATTATGTGTTATACCCATCTACATGGCCATCCACATCCATATTGTCAGGCATGGTACACATGTGTAGCACTAAGGGCATATGTGTATACCTCTGGACTGTACAGACAGTGTCAGACACCCATATATATTGGCCAATATCTCTGCTGTAGTCCACAGTCATTTGTATGGGTGGCACATACACTGTCCAGTCATTCAGGGGTCAACTGTAGGCATAGTGGCTGTTCCATATTGTGTGCACCTACCACTTATGTTTCGTACTGTACATATAACTGCATGTGTATGTGTAGTCACATGTATATGTACATATATATATATATATATATATATATATATATATATATATATATAAAATGATATATATATATATATATATGTATACCTGTATCTGCATATCTGTGTCTGTGTATCTGAAGCCTGGTAACGTTGATGGCTTCCACATAATACAGTCCCCATGGGAGCCAGACTGTACTGCATGATATGTTACCAATAACAGCCTGACATCATGCAGGTGGGATGTAGTACAGGTAACATCATGTGCCCATGTTATCACTGGCCCTGGTTATGGGATCTCCAACACTTGGCAGTGTATTGCAGGGTGGACGTGTTTGGCTGGGAGGGATGCCTATTAGTATGACTCATATAGTGTGTGGTGCCTCTCAACCCCATTAACATAACATGTTGCCTGTTACACTCCACTCCCTAACAGCTACATGTGCCTTGCAGGACAAGCACATCAGTGTTGCACCAATGGGTCAGTAGGCATGGGAATCCCATTGAGGTCTGCCACGTGTGTGTATGTGTGCATGTGTGCATATCTGTAGGGTACGCTGGTCCAAGTCCACATACTTCTATTACAATACACATTGCCACACAGTAGTATGGATATTGTTGTTGTCACCCATAGGTGTGGCAATGCAATTCAACACCTACTATGCCTGTGGCGTGTGCATCACATGCATATCCCTGTGGTACCACTGTTGTGATATGCAATGGGTTGTTTTTGCATCGTGGCCAATGTGTGATAGCGGGTATGTCAGAGTATCAAGATGGGTTCTAGTGTGTACAATATCCAGTGGGGGATGTGGGTGCTGTGTACACTGTCTTTACACCATGGTACATCTGGCATATGGCCCACATACCACGCTCAGTTGGCCAATGTCACCATCACTCATACAGGTAACAGATAACAGGATACGGCCCAGTTACACATGTGCTGTGTACAGCCAATTTGTAACAAATTGGACACATGGACTAGTTAGTTAGCAACTATACAACCAGGTCTCTAAGATGTGTGTCTACCTGTTATGTGACGATCAATGTGTATATGATGGTATGACACACTATGTATTCACCATATGCAAACATTACATCCCCCATTACCATATTGTACGTGTCTGTGGATGGTCTGCATATAGCACATGACCTGGTACATACCTCACCCACAGATGGTGTCGTGTGTACAGTGACAGCCGCACAGTTCAGTAGCACAACATACCCAGGTTGGGGTCTAGACACAGTGTCGCCAAATCAGGATGTGTGTGTGTGTGCATGTGGATGGGTTGACATAAGGGTGCAGATTATACCTGTACCAGCAGGCCACTGGTCATGTTTTCATGGCCAATAACTGTTATACATACTTGTGGCATGTGTGCAACTGTACACCACATATGTCACGGCTATGGTGTCACCACACTGCCATACCCCTGAGGAATATGACTGCAGACCATCCTCCTGCTGACACATGTATGCCTACAGCACAAATGTATGACAGTATGGGGACATCAATTGGTGTTACCTACAGCTGAGATGCATCATAGCTGCATGGCTACACTACCTGACATGTATGCAATACACATTACCCCTGACTACATTCTACACTGCAGTACATTGCGGCACTCTATCACAGTCAAGGTGTGCATCAGAACCATGTTAGCCTGTCCCTGCATCGATGTTATGGATGGCAGGGATGTGGCATAGGTATCATCATATGCACAGGGTATGTGAATGTCATCTTAGCTCCATAGCTACACTACCTGACATGTATGCAGTATACATTACCCCTGATTACATTCTACACTGCAGTACCTTGAGGCACTCTATCACAGTCACAGTGTGCACCAGAACCATGTTAGCCTGTCACTGCATCAATGTTATGGATGGCAAGGATGTGGCACAGGTATCATCATATGCACAGGGTGTGTGAATGTCATCTTAGCTGCATGGCTACACTACCTGACATGTATGCAGTACACATTACTCCTGACTACATTCTACACTGCAGTACATTGTGGCACTCTATCACAGTCATGGTGTGCATCAGGACCATGTTAGCCTGTCCTTGCATCAATGTTATGGATGGCAGGGATGTGACACAGTTGTCATCATATGCACAGGGTGCGTGAATGCCATCTTAGCTGCATGGCTACACTACCTGACATGTGACTACATTCTACACTGCAGTACATTGTGGCACTCTATCACAGTCACGGTGTGCATCAGAACCATGTTATCCTGTCATTGCATAGATGTTATGGATGGCAGGGATGTGGCACAGCTATCATCATATGCACAGTGTATGTGAATGTCATCTTAGCTGTATGGCTACACTACCTGACATCTATGCAGTACACATAAATCCTGACTACATTCTACATGGTGGTACATTGCAGCACCCCATTACAGTCACCGTGTGCATCAGAACCATGTCAGCCTGTCCCTGCATCAATGTTATGGATGACAGGGATGCGACACAGGTATCATATGCACAGGGTATGTTGCAGGTTTGCCAATGGCCAGGTCTGGTCCAAACATGTGTCACCATGTGTGTGGGTGAGGGGTGTGGTTCCTTGATTGGGGCATGGTAATGTGGTCTGTGTCGGTATGGGGTCACCCTAGGTGTGATTGCATAGTGTGTGGGTATGAATGCACACAGTTCTGCCATCTGGCTGCCCTATACGGGTAATGTTGAACAGCTGGAGACTATACCTGGCAGGGTGTGCAGTTCAGTGCCTCTGACCACGGACACGCTGACTTTGTCTGCCAGGAGTTCCATGGGCATGTGCAGGTAGAAACCTTGAGGTGCTACTCTCCCCTGATGATGACATATGTCTGCTGGAATCATGTCCCACCTGGGCCTGGCCAGGGCCATGTGCACATGGCCTGCTGTGGTGTGGTGTGGACAGCAGCCCCTGTGGTGTGCTGGGGCTGTACTGCCACTACGGGAGTGGCTGTGCATCCTGGCATGTCCACGTTGACCTCTAGCTGCTGGTGTCTCTGGCCTACATCCAGCAGCTGTTGCACCACTTCCACCACATGTTCTAGCACAGACATACCAGTCGAGGAGGCCAATCATCTCACCCCATCTATCCATATATTCACAGAAGGCAACAGCAAGTTCATGGAGGTTGCCACTTACAGCTGCAAAAGCAGACCTCTGCCGCCTCAGGACCTGTCTGGAGTGCATTTCATATGTGCCTGTGCCTCCATTATGGCCTGAAACATGCTCCTGGTGATACCAGTTGTGGCACCTCTGCCAGGGGCATTATGACCTGCGATCCTCCTACGTGCACCATGGTACATCTGCCAATGTGGAGGCTTTCCAGACATCTGGCTATGCTGACTGTGACCTAACAGTTGGCATGGCCACCACACTTTCCTGATCATTGCCACCAAGCACCAACTGTCCCTCTGCTATGGCCACATTGCAGGGGCACTGTAACTGTATGCGGACTTAGGGTGGCTAGGAGGGTGAGGACACATGTTGGCGCAGTGTTGGCCTCTGACAACCCCACCTCTGCCTCACCTGTACCTTCATCATCATCGGTGACTGTAGGGACACCTACCTCAGTATGCATGCAGGAGGGACCCTGACCCACCTCGCCACCTGTGGGGGAAACAAATACACACATTAAGACCTGTACAGCAGTGCATAACAGTACACACACTCACACTGACAGCCACCTTACTACCTCACCTTCCCTGAGTTTGAAGATAGTCCCACAGTCAGTTGCATATGTTCCCCTTCCTACATGGCACTTGCTAATATACACGCATCACTACAGCCCATTAACATATCATCTCTCTCCATGCCTACATGTGTGGTTACCACATCTGACCTGTTACTCCATCACCTCCTTGACCTGGGTGGAGTAGGTTGTACATGGCCTCATAGCTGTCACCCTGTATTACCCTGTGTATGGGCAGTAATGGTGTACGAGGCCCCTATATGGTTGGGGCTGCTACATTCACTACATATGTCACACACTAGAGCCTCATACTACAGCCTTGCTCAGTCCATGCCACATCTGCTGCACAAGCGACCCATCATGCAGACGACTGGATACACTCACTGATGTGCTGTGGTAATTCCCCATTGCATTTGTAATGCTACATATGTGGGTAGCTGGTTACCTATCTGCTGCTGGCAATATGATGTGTATACCTGGTATGTACTGCACCTCCAAATGCATGATCCATGCTACAGACCTTGTTATGCTATCAGCTGTCCTGTGTTCACATACCTATCAGGCTGTCCTGGTGTCCCATGTCTCACTCCATGTACAGCATAATCCCAAGGGGAAGTACCGCCATGTGGTCAATCCCACTATCGCCTGTGCATACATGGACGGACACACACACACACACACACACACACACACACACACACACACACACACACACACATCTGACATGCATCATCCACATTCCACTAGATTGCACTTACAAACACAACCGAGTCGCACACACACCCCACACTCCTACATGTGGAGTTGCACAACATTTGTACACACAGTCCTCTCATTAGCCTTCTGTCAACATGCATTACATCTGTAGCTCAACAGCATGCAGTGCAACTATAGCAACATCATGCTAGTGGCAGTATACATGTGTGTGAGGCATGGGCTTTGTTGGTAGGTGATGGCCCCTCCCCATGTTAACAATGCACCCATGTACAAAGTGTTACTGTAACCTGTTCCGCACCCTGCCTTGTACTGTGCACCATACCTTGCAGGTGTAGAAACCATTGATGTATCTGTAGTACTGTGTCGGTTATGTCAGCTCCAATGCTCACAGCCCCTGTGTGTTGTAGCAACGCATACCAGGGATTATATGTGAACAGCTATCAGTTGTGGATGCCTGATGTCTGCATTACAGATCACAACATCAGCAGTGCATGTATGACCAGTACATGACTATTACATTGACAAACAGCAGACTTTACCATGGCTGTGAGGGGTGCCCTACATATGTCCCAGACCTCTGTATGGTAGCAAGATCTACTCATGTGCACATCCCTTAGAGTGCACATACTGCTGTCACGAGTGCTGTGGGGTCAGGGTTATGTCTGCAACATTTAATTAACCTGATTGTGTGCAGCTGCAGCCATGGCGGTGTTGAGTCACACATGTCCCTACTGTAGGCCATGTGTCCTGCCACATTTCACATCCCTGTGGACACACTGCACATTGACAGGATGTTAGGTATCTTGCGTGTGTCTGTTGTACCCTTCTGATACCCCAGCATGGTCTCTACTATGATGCAGTGCATTTCTCAGAAACAAAATGTGAACATGTACAGCATGCAGTATGGGTAGGTGTGTTTGACGTGTGCATGGGGGATAGCTCATAGCTATTACATTCCCAGTTTATCATCATGCATGAACACGAACCATACTCACAGGCTATGGGCTGCTGCCATGGTGGTATCCTGGAGGGACCTACATAGGAGTGCAAGAAAGCTGATGTCAGTGGCCACAGCTGTTGCATTCATAACAGGCGAGTGCATTATTATGTTACATCAACAGTAGAATTATACAATATTGCAGCTTATACACAACAGTTTATTACTACTACACAGCAGCAGACTATGTATATGACATCTCAGTTTTGCATGATGTACCTGTACAGATGCAGATGCATAGACACGAGTGGTGTACCGATGTGTCCTGGGGCCTTACCTGCACGCTCCTCAGTTGGGGTGTCATTGGCACCTACCTCTAAGATGTGCCCTGCCAGGTGTTGATGTTGTGGGCAGACAGATGCCACTAGGCTTCTGAGAAGCTCCTCCACACGGGTGAGGGGTGGATGGACAGGTTGCCACCCCTATTGCAAGGTAGTCCCCCCTTGCGGCAGCTGCACGCTGATGTACATGGCGAAACAAGTCGATGTAATGATGCCAGACCTGCTCATAGCTGCGGTTATGCAGTCTGACATCATTGACCCTGTGGACTAGCTCGTTCCACAGGGTGGTCCTCTCCTGCTGGCCGTGGGCTGTCTGACCAAAAAGAAGTACGTAGTGCTGTACCAGGTGGTCAATGATGATAGCCGTTTCAGTGGCGCTGTACGTGGGAAGGCGACTATGTGACAAGATTCCTGCAAGACATAAGGATGGAAACAGGTCTGAACCACCCATACAGCAGGGTTACCATAGTTCTTAATACACTTATATGTCTCCCCCCCCGCCATATCAGCTACAACAACACGTTCACAGACTGCAATTGTTATGTCAGCTGCTTACCTACCATTGGGACATATGTTGTATTGTACCAAGCTTTGTGCTATGTGTATGTGCCACACTTTGTGCTATGTGTTTGCAGCCATGGTCCCTGTGGGGACACTTATCTTTGCTGGCCTGTTATAGACTATTTCACCTGCATGCCATTGTCAGTGCCACTATATATATATATATATATATATATATATATATATATATATGTGTGTGTATAACTATACATCTATGTACATATATGTGTAGATATATGTTGTACGGTGTGGATATACCTATGTATATATGAGTGTTTGTATCTGTACACATACACATTACATTCTGTATCACACAGATATGTGGCATGCATACAGACATCCGGTCCGCATTCTGTAACCGTCTTTCATTCACAGCTTCACTGTTCTGCCTTGCTGCAACACAGACAGGTGCCACATGTGAACACAGCCTAACATTAGGGTGGTAACTATGGTGTGAGAGTGCTGGTATGCCTATTGCACACCTATGGCATTTGTGCATGCTACATTACACATTCACATGACTGTCCTGCAACTGGTGTGCTCTGACACCCATGTGTCTATCATGATGACAGTACATCCACCAACAGCTGTTGTCCACACTAACATAACATACACAGATATTATGGCTGACATCTTTGTCATTCATTGCTGATCTGCACAGTTGGTGGGTATGTCCCACTGCTTACAGGGACAGACAGTATTGTCCAGAGCAGCTGTTCAGTGGGACATCCTTACAGGGACAACTACAGATGGCACATATCAAACATTCTACATCATAAATCCTATTAATCTATACCACATACTACATTAACTTCCATACAGTTATGTTTTACATACCTTTTAGTGTTTGGACGGGTGTGAAGCCTTCCCGGTTGTTCCCCACTGTGTGAGTCTCTCTCTCAGTCTCTCTATCTCTCTCTCTCTCTCTTTCTCTCTCTCGTAGAGCGAATGAGTTGGTTTGAATGAATTTCAGCATGGCTTTTGTAGGTGATGGGCTCTGCATCAATCAGTGTGCAACAGTTGCTGACTGCGTGCAGCCTGCTGTGTAGTGATCCTGTTAACCATCATCATGGCAACCCAGTACTATAAATTGCTTACTCATGTGGGCGTTGTCCCTTCACCTTTCCAGTATGGAGGACATCCTTCCTGTATGTGGGCAGCAGTGTTAGAGACAGCAGGTTGCAGTACCTATTACAGCGGGGCTTGCAGACACAGGACAACTACACAATCTTAAGATGCTACACACCTATAGACAGAGTGAGTAGCGTTGTTATGTGCTTTGTATATTGCTGGTCTTGCGGTGTTTGTGTGTACATAGTAGTTTAGGATGGAATGCAGTCTGTCTGCATAGCTCTCAACAGTGGGCCTATCCACATGATGGCCAGTGGATTGTCTGTTTGCTTTTGCCTGTGATATATCCCTGGCAATCTGTCTGTTGCATGCTATCAGTACATGGCTACTTCCAGTTGAGTTCCTGATGTGTTATTCCTGCATAAGGGTATGTTGCAATGAATCCTGTAACACCAGCAAAGTGCAGGGTGTGTAACAGCAATATTACGAGTATGGACCTGTGTTCCTGCCTCTGTCCTCCACATATATGGCTGGCTTTGTCCTGCTGTGATACGGTTAGTGGTTGTTCGGTATTGGCCAATCATAATATACTGCTAGCATTCCTGCTATCAGCCCAGTCATATCGTGGACTCCCACGACATTTGTTGGTCAGGGTCCATACATGTGACAGATACGGAGACATTATCACAGGTAATAAATGTCCCCCTAGGCCTTGACTATGGGGTGTAACTGGCAGCTGCTGAACTACATCTGTTATTGTTTATTGTTACCTATCTTGATGGCAAATTCTTTGTCCACAGTTGTACGAATTGACGGGCCTGGCCTGGATAGCATAGTATGTTATATATCTGCACTGTCTGCATCTACTTTTCTGTGTGGGCCATACATTCCTCACTGCTTACATAAGTGCAGATCTATGTGCTGTTGGTAATGACATACATTAATGTAAAATACACCATTAAAGGTTGTCTGTGTATACATATGTGTGTCATCTCATGTCCTTTGAATAGTGAGTGGGCTATGTGTAATTCAGTACTCCTGTTCAAATGTAAATGTCATTTAGCAGGTTATACAGCAAAACAATGTCGTTATACCGATTTCACATGGAAAATAGAGTGTGCTGCAGTGGGACTCGAACCGAGAATACGTGCACGGTAGGCAGATGATCTGCCCACTACACTATTGCAGTGCTGCGTAATTTGCATATTTCTTCCTTAATGTCATACCCATACTCCCTTTCCCCGGCCCCCGAGCTCCACGTGCACAGCATACATCCATTCTGCAGTTGCTAGCCCTGCCATACCACACCTCCACACATTTCCCTCTCTGCATGTCTCGGTACTCCTCCATATTACTGTCTTGATGCAACCTTCTGCAGGCTCTTCATCCATTTAATCCATGTATGTTTGAGCCTTCCCTTCATCCACCTCCAATACTGGTGGAAACATTATTGTGACTCATAAAGTCTGGTGCATCCCGGCAGGGATGGACCTGTTGTTTTGTCATGAGTACACTTCGCTGGTCTACACTGTTTCTCCCACTAGTAGCATCCTGCCAGGGTTTTGAGAAGCAGCAGTTTGTGGACACACCAGACCAGCCTCATCTCCCATTTTTGCAGATGAAGCATGCCTCCATGGTGTGCCCCGTTTTCCATTCCTCTCTTCAGTATTATACGAGACTACTGTTCTCACAGTATGCATGGACAGGCACTGTTCATTGATACTCATAGACTGCTTGGAATACTGTGACTGAGCACTGTGCACATGTTTGCTGGTATTAATGTACATACTTACATACATTTCCTATACTGTTTACTGACTGTGCCGGATGATATTGTTTGTGATTACAGCAGCTGATTGTATATCTGCTATGCCTTCGTGGTAACTCACTTGAACTATAGTGTGCAGGGGGGAACCTGGGAGTGCTGATTATGTTGTTACTGGACACTACAAGGGCTGTGGGCTACAGCATGCCTAAGGCACTGCGGGGGAGGTGTAGGCGGGTATGCGCTGGTGTGCACTAGGCTCAGACTTACTGACCTCCTGTTACAGCGTCTTACACTGGGTTGGCCTCCACATTGCTTAACCAGTGTGGGCATTGCTTACTGCCACCCAAACAGACGTACTCCTGCTTGCTGCCGCATACCCCCACACTACTTCATGTACATGTCAGTATTATACATGCTTAAGTCAGGTGTACATGTCAGGTATGACTGTTCACGAAGGTCGGTGTAAGGTAAAGTGGGATTCCAGTTTAGCATTTCTGGATAGGGTATACTCAGGTATTCAGGTTAGATTTAGTTATGCCATACCTGTGTTGTAGAGTAGATGTGAATAGTGGAGGTGTACGTGGGTAGGTGGTGGGGGGGACATTTCTCAGCAACAAAACATGAACGTGTACAGCATGCAGTATGGGTAGGTGTGTTAAAAACTCTGTACCCATGAACTACCACATAGGCAGCAATCTACTTAACACCGAATGCGTGATAAGAGACCTTGGGACCTAGGTGAACAGTAGTCTCTCCTTTGATAGTCACATCACCACAGTAGTCAGGAAGTCCTTCTACGTGGCACACCTCATCATCCAGGAAAAAAGAGGTCATTGTTCCCCTCTACTCGACACTCATTAGACCCATTATAGAGTACAACGCCCCTTTTGGAATGTACCTCACAAGACATCTGCAGCAGCTGGAAAGGCCACAGAAGTACCTCACAAAGAGGATTACTGGCCTCAAACAAATGCCCTACACTGACCACCTCAAAAAACTCCAGCTTTACTCCGTAGCATATCGCCTATTCCGAGGTGATCTCTGCCTAACATATAAAGCTATGTCAAACCCAGAGCTGTTGGACATGCTACACCTAAAGAAATTCCAAACCCTCTGAGCTATACTCTCTAGGGACCTAAACCTTGTCACCACAATAAACAGGACATGCTGGAGGAATAGATTCCTGTCCCAGAGACTTCCCATACAATGGAACAGGCTACCCATCTATGTCAAGCAAAGCTCTTCATTAGCACTCTTCAAAAAAAACATTGATGAGTGGATGGAAAATAGGAAATACACCCTGGGGATCACTTCTGTGTCTCTGCTCTACAGTGGCACAGGAAAATAACTTTCTTGGGTGGCGTAAGCCAGGGAACCTTGTTGGCTAGACTTAATTAGGCCCTTGGGTCGATAGCCTAGTACCTCCCTATGAACCTATGAACTGTATAGTAGGCCACTCGGCTGATTGTTGGGGAAGCAGTAGCGCAGGTTTGCAGGGTGTTGGGGTATGTATGCGAGGCATGACAGGAGGTGTCAGTGTCAGTAGTTGATGTAGGGGTATGAAGTGTTGGGGGGGTGGTAGAGTTCACCAGGTGGTGAGCAGGTGGTCATCTAAGTGTGCTTGGGTTTTCCCTTCATGTGTTATTTACATGTGTAGTCTGGGACAGCTGCGGTAATACACCTGGGTTTGGGGTTCCAGATTTTGCAAATATAGTTCTGTGGAGGGTGTCACCTACTTGTGACTGTGAACATTACTACGAATCCAACAGGGATCAATAGGTAAGTGTTGTTATTGGGCCACACAGAGGGGCTGATAGTAGGGGACATTTCCAGGGATGTGCAGCACGGCTGATGGGAAGGTCCACAGCTGGCCATTTCTTCTACAGTGACAGATGTGTATATACCCTGCATTTGGGGGTAGATCTGGACACTCACACCCCTGGGTGGGGATGAGGACAGCAATAATACCTTGTGATGCCAATTAGTTCAGCTTACATGCTTACAGTGGGGTGTTGTGACCATGTGTTCTTTGGTGTAATTTAGTGGGTTAGCAATGACACATCTGGTTATTCCACCCATTGCCCTGTAAACTAGACACTGCTGCTGTGGAACTTGTACTAGGCGTGGCTGCTCATTAGGTATCGGGTCTGCCCAATGAACACTATTACTTACATCCCTGAGGCGGTCCACATAGAACTGCTCCAGCCAACAACTGCATGCCTAGGCCCATAATTACAAACCCATAGTTCTCCACCCTGACCTCCTGTTCAGCACTCTTCCTTTATCCGGGTGCAGGTCAGGTCTGGTCACAGCAGTACACACTACCCACTCCCCACTTCTCGGGACCCATCACGTATGCTGTCTCGCCCCATGAATCATCAGGCTTCGCCAACCTTGTAGTCTGAGAACATGCGTGCCCTGCTGTTAAACATCTGTGTAATGGCTGGAAACCTGAATATGCATAGAATTTTTGGGTTGTCTCACAAGGGACATTCTTGTCTTTGTTTCGAGATTAGACTTGGTGGGTCTCTCCCACTGGTAGTATCCTGCCTGTAGTCTGGGAACCAGTGGTTTGTTTACTTTTATTGTGTGTTTGTATGTTTCACCTGTCTAGCTGGGGGGGGGGGGCTGATGCTGTGTGTTACACGTTTGTTGATTATACCCCTCACCCCCATTGGCACGGTCTGTGAACATATGTAATTCTTAACTGCTGTATCATATCCAAGCTATATATATGTGCATATTTACACACCCACATATATATATATATATATATATATATATATATATATATATACATACACATGTGTATATCTGTATATGTATGCATATATATACATATATATATATATATATATATATATATATATATATATATATATATGCATATGTATATATATGTGGGTATTTATATATAATTCTATGTATGTATACATTTGTACTACAGAGAGGGAGAGGAATATCTTCATGTAGTTATGGGTATATATACACACATTAAAATAAAACGATGACCAAGAAGGTAAAACAATAAAGCACAGAGCGGTGCTAGCAAAGCAAATCGGAATTTAATGAACACAAAGCACAACCTACATTAACATCACACAGTACGTTTTTGTTTATCTTACTTCCTCAGATGTAGGCTGGTACAATACAAAAACATTTTATACTATGAGCTCTGTCCTATTAACCAATCAATGTTACAAGGTGTCTGCAAAAAATATACATATATAGTCAATCAACATATACATACACATACAAGTAACTAACTGTTTGAAATAGTTAAATTAGTTTAAAATTTAAGCATAAGGGTGTGTAACTACTTGTTTCAATAAATCTAATATAAGTATACATCTAATTTAAAAAAGGTTAAATGTGAAACGTGACAGAGAAATTTACAGACAACTGTTGGGGAATTTAAACAATTCATCTAGCACCATCTAGTGGCCAAGAAATTAACGAGAAACCTCAGCTTGCCCAGTGACATACCTAACATTAAATATGTGGTAAAATCAAGTTTTAATATAATATTTTTGTTAAAATGATTTTTATTATAATATATATATTAAAATAAGTATTGCATGATAACAATAGAATTAATTTCCTAAAATATATATATTAAACCATTTGAACACTTTATATATAAAAAACATTTAAAAACACATTAAAACCACATTTAAAAAAGGATGTGAAAACATAATGTAGCCATCTGCTACAACTTTGCAGATCTCATTTTCAAAAGGGGGGCTACGGAAATATTTTCATTGAGACCTGGAACTTTGTTCGCCTCCAGAGTTAATTGCCAATACAACTCTCTATATTCTATTTTTTCCTCCCAAATCCCACTTCTTGCATCAATGTTCACTCTCTCAATAACATAAAATACAAATTGTGCTACCGGACATTCCTTCATATGTTTATAAAGTGCATTTGTTTCCTTTTTTACTTGTAAGTCGTACATATGCTCATAGATTCTCCTTTTTAATTTCCGTTCTGTTTTCCCAACATAAAAAGACTGGCATACCTGACAACAATGCAAGGTATACCAGGCCTTTAGAATCACAATTGTTGTAATCCCTTCCTTCTAACTTTGTTTCTACTTTCTATGAAAACTTCCTCTTTATTGATAACATATGTACATTGTGAACAATGACCACATTTGAATGTTCCTTTCTTTTTTTTCTACCATTAGGATGCCACATATTCTGATTACTTTCCAATAACTTTTTTAGGTTATTTGAATTTTTATAAACTACCTTCAAATTAACTTTCAAAACATTGTCCAAATCAGTGAAGGCCATAAATCTATTCCATTCATTTTCCACCACCTCTCTCACTATTTTCGAACTGGTAATATACTCAAGTACCAAAGCGTTACCAAACTTTTCCTCTAACTTTCTTTTATTTACCCCATCCTCAACGACTTCTGTTCCAAGAATTGGTTTA
>NC_056737.1:1561731552-1561834052 GCF_019279795.1 Protopterus annectens
CAAATCATTTCATAGATTTAATAATATCAAAACACCTAATCAAACAATGTCTATGAAATGACAGTGAATGTTTAGGAAGTTGCTTTGGCAAAATGGAGAGGACAGATGAAATGTAGTAGAAACTATCTAAGAAGTAATAGCTCAATGAAGCATGCTTTCACGATGACATTATTCACAGATCTTTTAAAGCAGCAAATACATTTTATGATAGTTTCAACTAGTTAATATTTAACAATTTTCTTGGAAATAACAATGTTTAAGTAGGGGGTATGAGGATATAGGGGGATCAACTTAAGATGTTTTTCTTTCAAACCGTGTTTTTGCCATAAATGTTTGTGGTTTTGATACCTCAGTTTAATTTATAAGATGCACATTTATGAGACCTTTGATGCTGTGACATGTTCAAAAGTTCTAAAGAAACATCAACTTGTCACATACAAGACAATGCACTTTTATGGTGAAAGAAATATGTAAAACAAAAAGAAGCACCACAACTAACATGTTTCTTTAAGGAGAACATAAATAGTTATAGAAAAAAAAATAAAACACAGAAATAAGATGGCAACACTGCTCAGCGTGACACTACTGATAATTTTGTATTATAGACATCCTGCTCAGTCTGCAACAGTCATGTACTTAATGAGTACAGTGCTGATGTTTGCAATCCAGTGTGAAAAAGATTATGGCAAACTTGTTACTTTTAGATAAGCTGCTACCCCCTCCCTCATACTCAGTCATTTCATCACAGACAATCTCCATATTCATCATTCACAGTCATTTTACTGAATGTATACACCTCAGATATATGATTGTGTTCAAAATAGCCACACTAAAATATTCTAACTGGCTTCGCATAAATGCACACTACTTCAGCAAAGCCAGAATAATGGCTATTTAACTTGAACATTTGACATCAGTGACAATTATATTCATCCACAGACGACCCTCATTGAATTTATCTTCGCGCCTCATTGCTTTTAAAGTGTTCAGCAAACTGCAACCGTCCCCCCAGCACACACATTTCAAACTCTTATTTCAAGAATCAAGGAAAAAGCTAAAAGGTAATAGTGAATAAAGAACCAACATCAGTAACAATTATTGCATTTATATAGTTAGAAACTTACTGAAATAACAGGTGTACATTAGCATGCAGGCTAAGTCTAAAACGTAAATGTCTGTCATTATTATTTAGTGACTGAAATTCTCATTAATTTGTCAGAAAAAAGTACAACTTTACAAGAAACAGGCTAAAATATTATGTGAAAAAATCAGAGATATTCTGCAAAATCAAGGACACTTGAAAGCATCTACACTCCCCACACAGATACATATATCTTATACTTATATATATAGGGTTGGCAGGGTGGCCTAATGGTTAAGGTGTTTGTCTTACAAACACAAGGTGCAGGGTTTGAGTCTCACAAGGGATAATTGGCTAGGTTTAAAATGGCTCACAAGGGCAGTTAGCTTAGTACTAATCTATGAACCTATGAACAATGGAAATCAGGGAAAGATATTTCTTTAATAGGCTTAGAAAGTTGGTAGAATACCAGTTTTTTGAAAGCTTTTAAGGTTGAAACTTGAAAGCCCGTCATTATTTAGTGACTGCAATCCTCACTGATTTGCCAACAAAACCACAAACTTTGAGGGACAGTTCAAAATATGATCCAAAAAATGAGACATTTTGCAAAGTAAGGGATGGTTGAAAGCATCTACTCTCCACATACACACACACACACACACACACACACACACACACACACACACACACACACACACGTGTGTGACCATCAATTACAGCCACTTGTATGACTGTGACTATTTCTCAAATAATTTATTGTAATCAAATGAATGACTAAATATATAAATAACTGCCACAGAGGAATTTGTTTTCTCATGCCACTGCTGTCATTATATATACTGCACCCCTCCCCAAATGCCTCTCAGCATCTTAAGTGAGGGATCAATGAGGAACTTAAATATTAACAAAGAACACACAACCAAAATCAGGGCCAGACATTTCTTTTATGCACTTAGAAAATTATTAGAATAACAGACTTAACATTAACATGCTTTTTCTGATGGCTGTTTAGTCTGCAAAGGAAAGAGCTGTTATTATTTAGTGAATGCAATACTCAATAATTTGCCAGAACACCACACATTTTATCAGAAAACAGATTACAATTTGAAGCAAAATTAGGGACAATTGAGAGCTTCTGTGCCTTTGCCACCTCAAAATCTCTATCTATCTATCGATATACATACATATATACACACATAGTTTAAGTACATAACTTCCTACATGTTTGCAGTAGCAGGCAGTGTGCCTGCAGCAAAAATAAAACAAACAATCAAGCAAATACATAAACAAATAATTAAATACATAAACCTTATTGCTACCATTGTGCCTCTGTAGTAGCATTCATGTTAATTACTTCCTTTCAGTCAACTAAGGAGCCAGAACAAATAGGAAGGGTTCTTCACTGCTTCATACAACAACCAGATGAAATGCTTCTTGAATGATGTTTCCATTGGACTTAAGAGTTATGGCAATTGGTGGGTGGGTGTGTGGGTGTTGAAAGTAGCCCAGCAAATGGGTTAAGTTTCTCTATCTATCTATTTTTTTCATATGCCCTTGAAACAAAACAAAAAGTTAAAAAAGTGACTATTATTTTACTCTACGTTTTGAATTTAACAGTTTGTTTTCTTTTCTGTTTTTTTTTTTAATTGGGAGGGTTGAAGTCCAGCAACCAGTACCACAAGGGTTTATATTAAATAATTGAAAGTTGAATTCAACGAACGGTATTTCTATCGAAAATATCATTCAGTGAATTTGCTCTTGTGGGAGGCACCCACACCCCCCGCTAATTATATATACCAACTCCGAAATCGCACTATAGTGAGGAAAGGGCAAATTTTCCAGTCTTCACTGTACTGCGATCGCAATAGTCAGAATTTGCTGAACAGTATTTTCTATGGAAATACTGTTTAGTGAATTCAACTTTCAATTATTTAATATAGACCCTATCACAAGCTACCCCTGTACAGCAGACATACTGAACTGCAAGTCTCTTAATTTCCCTTCATGAGTACAGGGAATTAAAATGAAGGAATATTCTAATCTATGAGAAGGAGATATTTAGCAGACGTGAGCATACAATTGCAAGGAAAGAAGAAGCATGGATAAGACGTAGGAAGATCACATTAGAAAGATATAAATGATTCTTTAAGTGGTAGCACCTGGAACACTGAAGGTGTGAACTATTGGTTGACTGATACCATATAAAGTAGACACTGCATGGTCTGTTTAATTATTAACAAGGTCTATGGCATTATTCCACTTAGAAGTTCAACAGAAAGTTAACCTATAAAACAAAGCCCTTTAAATTTTGGTCATAAAACAAACATAATGACACCAAGGAAGCATATTGTCATTAAACAGCATAATCTGAAGTAATAGATATAAGCAGTTGCATATCAGTGCATTACTTCCAAGACAGTGCAGAAATGCTGAGTATAAAGTGGATTCTAACTTTTTAAGGCATTTTTTCACACTCCAGCTTACCATTAACTGCCCCTGCTGCATCTCTTCATCTACTTGATCCACTGAGCACATCTGTACTTCTCCGGACTTCTTCTGACCAATGTTCAGCACTGGCCAGGAGATCCAGGAGTCCTGTTGCAGCAGCATATTGCTGCCAGGAGTTTTTTTTATACTTGAGCTTTCCTGTTTCCCCCTGCATATTCCTGTGTATTTATGGGCTTAAATACAATGGGGAAGTGTGGCATATTGTCCTACCACTATGATGACTCAGTCATTACCTTCCTCTCTGCTCAGATTTAGAACATACCCCCTTACACATCCCCATCTTCCACCAGGGATCTAATGCAATGAGTATGCAGGCACATGCCCTCCTGTCAGGATACGTATGCCTGTCACCTGACGTGTCTCATATGCCCAATCTAATAATATAACCTAGGTCACTGGCACCACATTTAGAGCTTTATCCCTCTTCACCAGGGCATGGCTTAGTGTAAAGTGGGTTCTAATGATTCTGTGGTGAGGTTGGTCTAAAGGAAATGAAAAATGATGTCCATCATTACAGAAGATTACTCGGCAGCAAAGTTACAAATGAGTGCTTCTACAAATCATGATATGGAGAACATTGACTGAATGACTTGTGTCAAACCTCTCAGTGTTTAACAAAATGTATGATAATGCATATCAAGTTTGTAAAATGAACCTGAAGTCATCAAACTTGAAATGGCAGTATACAATATTGTGGAACCAAGTGCAACAGTGTAAATATCAATTGCACAGACAATAAAACAATTCATGATGTATTACACTTGAGAAGAATGCCTGGTGCTCTTGACTGGAGTGCCTATGGGACCTTAGCACAAAATATTGTTGATATTTGCTATTGCATGATTTTTGAAGGGGATTGTGTTGCCTGATACTCTTGATTATAAGATCAGAAGCAAGAAAATATAAGCTTATATTTGATACATGTAATAATATTTGGCATTTCCTATTAGTATTGACAAATACATTTGCAATAAACACAGTACACCATAACTATTGCAGTCTTTCAGTTGATCAGCCATTGATGTAGACTTCTATAAATATGTTTCTTATAGCATGAAAGACATTCTACATTTTTACATTTAAGGTAATCAAAGGAACAAACATCTGTCAAACATTCATTAAAAAAAAGGGTCTGGGTTCAAAATATTGTATCATTTTGTAGATTTTTGAATTTAAATTATTTTCATGAAAAACAAGAGCAGTCTAAGCAGGATATATTTACATTTAGGTTTAGGTCATTCGCTTTTGTTCTGTCTTCTAATAAATATGTTGCAAGTTTTCAACAACAACTTTTAAGGGATCTACATTTTTCATATAATTCTTATAGGAAGATTTATAATAATAATTTAACTGTTTTGGAACAACAAGCTAAGAAGGATTTAACTAAATATTCAAATAGTGATTAGTAGAGCAGATAAGGGTGGTGTGATTGTACTTTCAGATTGGGCTATGTATTATTCTGATGCCCAGAAACAACTATTGGACCACTGGTTGTATCAAAAAATGCATTTAGATCCTACCGCTAAATTTAAGGTTGAAATGAATTCATTTTTGAAGCTTGCTCACGACGAAGGGATTATTTCTAAAGATACTCTTTATCATCAGATGGTGCAGGACCCAGTTAGGCAATATTTTTATATGCTGCCAAAAATTCATAAAAATCTTCAATGTCCTCCTGGTAGACCCATAGTTTCATTAACAGAACCATTATCTGTTTATTCGTCCCAGTATTTTAAACCATTATTGGTACTGGGACTGATACATTCTCGGATTTAAGATGCTACCGAATTTTTGAGTACAACAGATCAGAAGCAACTTGAGAAGGGTTGGTATCTATGTATCTTAGATGTTACAGGTCTTTATACCAACATTCCCCATTGGACCAGGTTATTAGCCTTGGAATACTGGTTAAATCGAGCCTTGATATATAGTCCTGGATTTAACATATTTTTGCTTTGTCTTTTGGAGCATGTTTTAACAAAAATGTGTTTTATTTCAAGGATGAATGTCATTTGCAGCTTAGGGTCACAGCTATGGGTGCATCTTTTGCACCCATTTATGCTGATTTATTTATGGGATATATCAAGGAACAAATTATTTATGATGTGACGCATAATATTTTCTTGGATTCTATGGATATCTGGAGAATATATCTTGATGATTGTTGGCTAGTATGGAGATCAGATGTTACTTATTTACATGAATGTTTACAGTATTTGGATAAGAATAAATGGGGGGTTCATTTCATAATTCATTACCATCTTAGATTACATTTTTGGATGTACAGATTATGTTACAGGAGGATGGTATGTTGGTTAGTAGTGTGTTTAGGAAACGTCCACAATTCAGTACTCTTTTACATGCAAATCGTTGTCAATCTCTTCATATTATTAAAAATATTTCAAAATCACAGTTCCTTAGATTACATAGAATCAGCTCTTCAGCACAGGAATTGGTAAAATGTGAAAAGGATTTGTATTTCTCCCATCAACCTCAAAAATTCAGTAGTATCCTTTAGTATGGTCCTAACTAATGTTAATAAATATTTAAACTGTTGATCCAGGACAACTGATATGGGTTTGGGGAGAGAACCCCACCCTGAAACAATATGTCTACCTGGTGGGATCTCTATGGATTTATTAGTTTTGGGCAAAATACTAAAGTTTAGGGAATTTGGCAAAGATAGTAACAGCAGTTGACATAAACTTTCAGAAATAAGACTATTCTCTTTATTTTGACCCCCCCCCCCAAAAAAAAAAAACAATACAGTTCTTAAAATAAACATTGTGGTCTAATGGTAATGCTGCATAAGATTCAAAAGTTGCCTTAACAAATCATGGTCATGTTTGGTTGAGTCCCAAATGCACAATAGCTCCTCTCTTGTCAGCTGGAGAGATTACTACATTGTGATTAGCTGCTAACCTCTTCAATGCACACTTCTGCTGTTTACCGATACTGGTACCATAATTCCTAATATAGTGGATTGACTGGTATGTAAATCTTGCAAAACATACAGCAGCTCAGTGCAGGAGAGCTATGCTGCACAGTCTACTTCCCCAATTTCTGTAGTAATTTAAATAGTCAGTAGTGATATAGAGAGACTCTAGTCTGTACTGTTTGATGCATTTCTCTCTGATTTTTTTACACATACATGTTTGCAGTAGATGACACATTGCTTTACATCTGTTGACTTAGATTGTTTGTTTTAAACAGATAGTGCCACCAGTAAATCAACTCCAAGCCACAAAGGTGTAACTCTTCCTACAGCCAAACTGATAAACATTTGGAACTATGGACTTGCACTTTCCAACCATCTCTGCAGCCAGCCTGGTTTAAATGAGCATCCTGAGACAATGTAGCAATTGTCTCATGTTTGCTTTTGTTAAATCAGCAGTTACAGTGTGTGAAACATTATAGTGATACAATGTTATTGGAGGCAAAGCTCTCACACAAAGAAATAACAAATAATATGCAGTTTGTCAGCACCACACAACACTACTGTAAAGAGAGCACACACAGCTCAGATCAAACATATATAACTTTATATGCTGAGGATATTAAATGTAACTCACAAATATCTCTTAAAAGTAACCTGAGAAACAACTACTCCTAGCAGTCTCACAAACACACACAACAGGAAGCAGCTATCAGGAAACATACATCTAAAAACCAGAATGACTCAGTTCAGAAGCCCATAAAACAAACCTACACACAATCCAATATCATATTCATAGGGGACTCTTTAGTGAGACTCACTCATGTACCATTGACCAGGGTGTGCATGGAGAGGACCACTATCAGTTACATATCAGGTGCCAGGATTCGCCAAGCAGTCATGTCCTTGCACCACAGGTGCATATATGATGTAGTTACAGTACATCTAAGTGCAAGTGAACCGAGACATACCTCTCAGGACTATATGAAGAGAGATATGATACAGCTATTTGGGTATGTATTTGAGGCTGGTATGATGCTACAATATGAACAACAGATTATTGTTTTCAACAACTGGCCTGACTTCTGGTATCAATAAAAAGAGGTACAATATACATCAGACCGGAAAGAGATGGTAGACAGTCCTAATTGCTTTGAGAGGGATTGCCTGCATCTCTTCCTCCAAGGCTTTTATATATTGGCTAAATCCTCATCAACCCCATAGTATCTTTTTTAGGCAACATCAGTCTTCTAAACATAACAAACAGAACCTGGATAACATTAAGGTGCTCAAGGCTAGCAGCCTTAAAAAAAAAAAAAAATAAATAAATAAATAAATAAATAAATAAATAAAATTTAAAAAAATCCACTCCGTACTCCTTATCCTGAAAGACATCAATAGATGCATTATTACAGACACCTGATTTCAGAACAATGTTAGCACTTCATCAGTGCAGGGTTTCAATACCCATCACACATTCAGGTCTACCACATTAGACAAAGGCACTAACGGCAGTGGTGTCTCCATATTCTTAAAATAAATTACCTCCAGACTCTTTAGATAAGATAATGATGTAGAACACCTCTACATCCCACTTAATATTAACAAAACCCCTTATCATATCATATCATATTGCATCATATCATATCATAGCTAACTATAGCATTTCTCTATGTCTCCCTCAGCCCACCTCTCCTACCTGTGGATTCCCTATATATTAAATTAAACACCATTCTCCTAGGAGACTTCAATTACCCCACCATATACTGGGACACTTATACATCTCCAAGTATGTATGCCCAGAAAATTTTCGACTTCATCAATAGTAACTTTCAGCACCAGTTAGTCCACACCCCAACCAAGGTTGAAAAATCTCTGGATTTGGCCCTTACCATTATTGCTCCCCACCAGTTGTAACTTCCTCCCTTGTCAAATCAGTCACATTCACCATAACACTGAAGCCTGAAACAACGTCCAATACCTCAGTATTCAACAGATAATGTAAAGACTAATCTACTATAACTGAATGATGACCTGATTAAATTCAAAAGCCCTTCCCATATGGATGACCCTGTGCTTATGTGGAATCCTTTACTTCCAAATTCTATGCAAAATGTAAATAGTTGCATACATGTGTCTGCCCCCCTCAGAAACAAATACACTACTAAATTCAAAAATAAACTCCTGTGGTGAAACCCTAATATAAAAAGGCTCTCTAAAAAAGTACTATAGATTTAACTCTCAGGATGCCAAAATGCTCTTGCCAAGTTAAACAAGGAACACTAGACCTTGATCAAATTAACCAAAGCTTCTCTGGAATAGACTTCCTATTCACATAAAACAGAGCTCCTCACTGACCATATTCAAATGCAACCTAGATAACTGGATGGGAGACTGCAAATTTGCCTCTGGGGTGGCACCCATGTCCCTCTGGGACAGGGGCAGCCGGTGTTGACCACAGACCCACTCTGTTCATAAATTCATTTTGCGAAATACCCAAAAGAACAAATGGGGATACTTGGGATTAACATGACTAGGCTTGGAAAGGCTCTAGAGCTGCTAGCCTAGTAACCTCCTATGAACCTATGAACATACAAATTACCACCTGGGTGAAGGATAACAACAAGACCTTTTTTTACTAAGCTATAAACCTCAGAAACAGTTTGTAGCACTGTGCAGAGCTAATGGTAAATATAACACATACTCATATCATAGGACTTGCCAATCTACTAGCAAACAAATTTAGCTCAAACTTCATCTCCCCTTTCCATCAAATGTACTCAGATCACATACCCACAGCTACACCTCAAATCCCTTAAATGTCCCAAGAACACGTCCTCAAAGTGCTATCTAAAACCAAGAACACTACTTCAATGGGGCCAGGTAACAAACTAGACTACCTCCTTGACAGCCTGTAAAAAGACTTCTCAGACCCTGCTGGATGAATGGAAGACAGCAACATTCATTTCCTTTGATAAAGGCAGAGCTTCAATGGATCAAGGAAATTATAAGCCAATAAGCCCGAACAGATCCATCTGTAAATATGTAGAAATGATCATTAAGTAATTAATAAACAATGATTTAGTTAACCTACAGACTATCGACCCAGACCAGAATGGTTTTATCAAGGGCAGATCCTGCATTCTAAACCTGGTTGACTTCTTCAAAAATATTATTGGAACAATGGATGAGGGCAACTCAATACACAATACATATTTAGACTTCTGAAAGGCATTAGACACTATCCCACACTCAGGTATCATAGATAAACTCACCAAACTAAATACAAAACCCTATGAAATTCAATCTCTAGCAAACTGGCTCACAAAAGGAACTCAGGAAATAAAGGTGTATAGCTCTACCTCCCTTAAAAGACCTGTTACTAATGATATACCCCAGGGTTCAGTACTTGGGCCACTACTCTGTGGCAAATACTTTTCAGAGGTCAAAGTTAATGTTAAGGGTTTGTGGCTGATTTAGGCATCATAAACCCCACAGAGAAGCCTGGAATTCTCCAAGACTGCCTGTCCCCAAGAAATAGATGGTGTCAAAACTATTGACTAAAGCTAAATGCCAAGAAATGTGCAATCATGTTATCTGGCAAGCATGACTTCCCTTGAAATTATGCACTGACAGCACAACCCAGAAAACTGATCCCATACTCAAGGATCTGGGAACTTACGCTGATAATGAACTGTCATTTGATGACCACGTATCCACACTTGCAAGGAAATTCTTTGTCATTGTACAGCTTATATCTAAAGATATAGTGTTCAGGTACAATAATGTAATCATTCGAATGAACACAGCACTCATTAGGACAATCACTGAGTATAATACCCCTTTTGTAGCTTTTTTAAGCTTCTCTTCCCCACATAGAATGCATCACAAGAACAGAGCACTATCTGTCTATATTTCTATCTGTCTATATATATATATATATATATATATATATATATATAGATATATATATATATATATATATATATATATATATATATATATATATATATATAGATATATATATGGTAGTAGCTATTTTTGTCAAACAGCAATTTGGTCAACATCTGTTTAGTTGACACAATTTGGTCAAATAAATAGATGGTTGGTACCTCCTGAGAAAAGTAACAAATTGGACGATTCACTGGGTTGAGAAATTTATACTTTCCCTGCGAAATGTGCAATCTTGGAGTTTGAATATATAATAACAGGGGGTGTGGTGGGTGCAGAGATGCCAAAAATGTTTTCTTCCTTTTTATTTATTTATTTATTTTTTACTTTTTTGCATGTGCCAAGATTGATGCTTGATGCATGAAAAGTAGCATGCCGATGTCAAGGGTTCCTATCAGAAGACCGAAGACGCATTTTGTTGAATGCGTCTTGGTCGCACTTCAAATGTCAAAAATGCAAAATGATGAAGCGGCATATGAGCAAATTCTTTCCCTGGGAAAGAAGTTGCTTGGCTGCTTCCATCACTTTGCCGTTTTTGGCACTGTAGTGTGATCTCGGAGTTGGTATATTTAAGTAGGGGGGTGTGTGGGGTGCGAAGCCCCCCACTTAAAATAGTGTTTAGTGTGGGGTTTTTTTTGGGAACAGCGATTTAATTTCCCTGGGAAAAAAATCACTGTTCTGGTAGTTCGTTCTTTTAAGTTTTCGATATTTTGGGGTCGATATAACAGCGTTCGATCTTTTGATCGTTCGCTGTTATAATATAGACCTGATGTCAATAATGTCAATGATTTCATGTTGACATTATTCATATCAATAATAGTGCCATTTAATAATGCTAAGTAAATCCATGTGTATATAAATATATATATATATATATATTTACACACATATATATATATATATATATATGTCTATGTATATATATATATATATATATATATATATATATATATATATATATGTTTCCCCTTCAAAACATAACACCTAAAATAGGTTCATAGGTAGGTACTAGGCTATTGTCCCTAGAGCCTATATAAGCCTAGCCAAAAAGGTACACTGGCTTTCGCCACCAAAGAAAACTATTTTCCTGTGCCCCTGTCGAGCAGAGCCACAGAAGTGTTCCCCGGGGTGAATTTCCTATCTCCCATCCAATCATCAAGATTTTTCTTGAAGAGTGCTAATGAAGAGCTTTGTTTGATATAGATAGATAGTTTGTTCCAGAGTATGGGAAGTCTGGGACAGGAATCTATCCCTCCAGCATGTTCTGTTTATTGTGGTAACAAGGTTTAGGTCCCTAGAGCATGTTGCTTGAAGGCAATGGGATTTCTTTAAGTGAAGCATGTTCAACAGCTCTGGGTTTGACATAGCTTTATATGTTAGGCAGAGATTGCCTCTGAGCAGGTGATATGCGATGGAGTAAAGCTGGAGTTTTTTGAGACAGTCTACGTAGGGCATCTGTTTGAGGCCAGTAATCCTCTTTTTGAGGTATTTGTGCAGCCTTTCCAGTTGTTGTAGATGTCTTGTGAGGTACATACCAAAAGGGGCATTGTATTCTATAATGGGTCTAATGAGTGATGAGTAGAGGGAAACAATGACATCTTTTTTCCTGGATGAGAAACCTTTTGTGATGAGGTGTGCCATGTAGAAGGATTTCCTGACTACTGTGGTGATGTTATTATCAAAGGAGTGACTACTGTCCACCTGTGTCCGAAGGTCTCTTATCACACTTTCGGTGTTAAGTAGACTACCACCTATGTGGTAGTTCATGGGTACAGAGTTTTTACCAAAAGAGATGACAATGCCCTTTTTGGCATTGAGCTTGAGGCCATGGCTATGACACTAGGCATCTGTCTCAGTGAGGCCCTTTTGTAGGATATAAAACAAACAAAGCACCCTATAACAGCTAAAGGCAGTCCTTGGATAAAATTTGAAAACTGAATAAAAGCCTGGAAAAACCACCACAATGAGAATCACTTCCTCCTTTAATAGAAACAAACAAACAGGTAAACAAATAAAATCCAAGCTCTAGTAAAAGATGAGCGCTTTCGGCTCTTCAGCCGTCATCAGATCTAAAAATGAGCTCTATTCACTAGTTTAAAAACATAGTCCCATCCAATCAGATGTTTATCATTTAGTGACATCATACTGCGTAGGCGTAACACACTTAAAATCTTAAAGCTATAGCTCTAGCTACAAAAAACAGGCCTTCCTAACATTAAAATAAATTCATGAAGAAAACTTTCAGAAAATTTTGAAGCATCTGTTTTTAAGCAGCAGCTTCAGTGGTACTACATTGTTTATAATTGGATGCTTGTCAGCTCTAAGGTTTATTATCCACTCAGTTTCACATATTTCTGTAAGATTTTTAAGGTCACCTCCACGAAAATTGGGTACGATGTGATCCAAGTCCATAAAAGTAAATGAGTGTGTGGGAAACTGTATAAAATGAATGGCTAATGCACTGTTAGTATCAGCTTTAGTGATATCTCGCAGATGTTGCATAATCCTAGCTTTAAACAACTGGTTAGTTTTACCTACATAGAAAGCTACGCATTTCTTGCAGCTAGCTAAATTAACTAAATCTCGGGAAAGGCAGGTAGCATATCCCTTTTTTAGGATGTCCACATCTTTAGGAGTTTTGATTACGGCTCCTAGTTTGCAGTCATCTGCAAACTTTGTTAGCCAAAGACATTCTGTGTTAGCCTGTACTTCAGAGAAGTAGATACCAAACAGGAGAGGACCCAGGACTGAACCCTATGGTACTCCACTTGTCACAGGTCTGAAGTCAGATTTGGAGTCTGCTACTTTCACAGTGTGGGTTCTGTCAGTGAGCCAGTTGGCAACCCATCTTGTGACATAGGGACTTATACCTAGTTTAGTGAGTTTATCTATAATTCCAGAGTGGAGGATGGTGGCAAAAGCATTGGCGAGATCTAGATAGGCTGTTTAAACCACCTTACCCTCATCTACGGCTTTGGTGACCACTTCAAAGAAGTCTGTCGGGTTTAGCAGACATGATCTGCCTTTTACAAACCCGAACTGGGTGGGGTCCAGAGTTTGGAGATTATCAGTGTCATTGTTTATAAGTTCCATGATGATACATTCCATAGCCTTGCAGACCAGGCTCATCAGGCTAATGGGGCAGTAGTTCCTGGGGTCTGTGGTGGCTCCCCCTTTGTGGAGTGGGATAACCATCACTGTGCACCATTCATTGGGCACAAAGCCGGAGGTGAGGCTATAAATGAACATGGTACTTAGATGGGGTGTCTGTTCATTCTGTAGATCATGTAGAACGCAGCCGGGGATGTTGTCAGGTCCCATGGATGCTGTGTTCTTGGCTTTGAAGAGTGTGGTTTTTACCTGTTCAGCCATGATTACAGGAACTTTGCATTCTTCCAGTATAGAGATGAGCCCTTTAGGGGGTAAGAGGGGGGTAAAGATAGCACTGAGCCTATCTGCCAGGATGTTGGCAATATCAGTTGGTTTTGTATATTTAGTGCCATTAAACTGTAACTCAGAGCAGATCTGTGTGTTGCCATTGAGAATCTTGACATAGCTATAGAATGCTTTGTGGTTGTCTTTAGAATTCATGGCAATTTTGTTTTCTTAACTAGCTTTGGAGGATTTTATGAGGGATCTCAGCTTCTTACTGAGTCTGACTAGGGAGTTCCTCCAATTATTGGATTTTACTCTTTTTTGCAACAGCTTCTTTCTTCTGTTCATAGGTTCATAGATTCATACTAGGCTATCTGCCCTAGGGCATTTATAAGCCTAGCCAGAATGTGTTTGGCTTTCGCCACCCATTTTAAATTTATTTTGCTATGCCCTTTTTTGAGGTTAGTATACTGTGCCACTGTCTAACAGTGACACAGAAGTGATACCCGGGGTAAACCTACGAACTCCCATCCACTCATCAAGATTCCTCTTGAAGAGAGTCAATGAGGGACTCTGCCTAACCTGGACTGGGATTTTATTCCAGAGTGAAGGGAGCCTCTGGGTTATGAATCTGTCCCTCCAGCATGTCCTATTTATTTCAGTGCTGAGGTTCAAGTCTCTCGAGTGCGTAGCTCGATGGGATTTGGATTTTCTGAGGTGCAGCATGTCCATTAATTCCGGGTTGGACATGGCTTTATACGTCAGGCACAGATCGCCTCTGAACAGGCGGTATGCCACTGAGTAGAGCTGGAGTTTCTTTAACCAGGCAGCATATGGCATCTGTTTGAGCCCTTTGATCCTCTTGGTGAGGTACTTTTGGGGTCTTTCCAGTTGCTGCAGGTGTCTGGTAAGGTACATCCCAAAAGGGGCATTGTACTCAATTATGGGCCTGATGAGGGATGAGTAAAGAGGCACGATGACCTCCCTGATCTAGATGTGAATCCCTTCATGATTAGGTGGGCTATATAAAATGTTTTTCTAACCACTTTGGCCACGTGGTTGTCAAATGAGAGATTGCAATCAACTTGGGTCCCCAGGTCCCTAATTACTTCTTCTGTACTTAATGGATTTCCACCTATGTGGTAATTTGTGGGCACTTTGTTTTTGCCAAAGGGGATGACTATACACTTTTTGGCGTTTAGCTTGAGGCCATGGCTCTGGCACCAGTTGTCTGTTTCTATGAGGCCCTTTTGGAGGATGCTTGTGTCGGCTGGAGAGTCGATTATGGTGCCCAGTTTGCAGTCATCTGCGAACTTGGTCAGCCACAGTCCTTCTGTGTTGGCCTGTACCATTGAGAAATATATACCGAACAAGAGAGGTCCCAGGACTGAGCCTTGTGGGACACCACTTGTAACTGGTTTGGAGTCTGACATGGCTCCAGCAATTCTAACCATGTGGGTTCTGTCCTTGAGCCAGTTTGCAATCCATCTAGTGACATAGGGGTTTATATTTAAGCTGGTGAGCTTATCTATAATGCCCGAGTGGGTATTGTATCGAAGGCTTTGCGAGGTCCAGGTAGGCTGTGTGGACCACCTTCCCCTCATCAATGGCCTTGGTGACTGTTTCAAAGAAATCAACCAGGTTTAAGAGGCAGGATCTGCCTTTAACAAAGCCGTACTGGGTAGGATCCAGTGTTTGTAGGTCCCCAATATCTTTATTTATGAGGTCCATGATGATCCTTTCCATAGCTTTGCAGACCAAGCTAGTCAGGCTTATGGGCGATAGTTTCCAGGATCCGTTGAGGCACCACCTTTATGGAGAGGGACCACTGTTGCTGTACGCCACTCTTTGGGCACATGTCCTGTAGTAAGGCTGAGATTGAACAGTAGTTTTATGTTTGGGTTTAGCTCTTCTTGGAGTTCATGTAGGACGCAGCCCAGGACACCATCTGGTCCCATTGATGCTGTGTTTTTTGCTTTGGAGAGGGCGGCTCTTACCTGAGCATCTGAGATGTCAGGGGGCAGCACTCTGCTGGGATAGATATTTGCCCTTTTGGTGGGGGGGGGGGGGAGAAGTTTGCGCTGAACCTGTCAGCTAGGATGTTGGCAAAGTCTGTGGGTTCGGTGTATTTTATAGAGGTTGTTTATGGCAGGGGACCACCAGATTGGCTTCCTTTTTTTGGAGGATAGCATCTTGGTTCTGTTAGGGATTGCATGATCCATGCACTCATGTAAGTGCTTATAAAGTGCATTTGTGTAGGATTCAGCAGTCATACCTCTAATGTCCATCTGCATGGGTGTCATGAAGTTTGCCACTTCTGTCTTAAGAAGAGTGAAGTTGGCTTTGGAGAATTTTTTTACGGTGGTTTCCCTAATGGGGGGTGGGGGCAGGATGTGGATGTCTAGGGTGATTAGCTTGTGGTCAGATCTGACCAATGAGGAATTGACCTCTGGTGTAGAACACCGGTTGTCCATGTTGGTAATGACCAGGTCTAGGATATTGCTGTCCCTGATGGGAGTGTGTATAAGTTGATCCAAGGCATTGGAATTTATGAATTCCAGAAAACATTGAGCAAAAGAGTTGGTGCATGAGCAGTTTTCCCAGTTAATGGTGGGGTAGTTGAAATTGCCCATTATTAAGGTGTTAGGTTGTACCCTAATATTTTCCAGTGTATCAAGAAATGAGGAGTGGGAATCCTGGGGCATGGTGGGGGATCTGTAGCAAACTACAATTTGGATTACGGTCTTGCCCAGAGTTAGTTGCACTTGGATAATCTCGGATGCATTATGCTGAGCACCTGGAGGTGAGGATATCCTTAATGAATATGGACATGCCTCAAAACATCGAGACCATAACAGTTAAAATCCATAACATCTAAAACCCACAACATCGAATTTCAAAACATCTAAAATGTATAATATGTAATAGTATATCAAATGTGTAAATGTTATAGTTCAATCTGTTAATCTTCTGGTATCACTATGAAATGTTGTAGTTTTTTTTCTATAGTTATTATTTATATAGTGAAGGAATTTATATTATTTATATAGTGTTTATTTTGCCATTATGTATGTGTTTTTTAGGCCATACAGGTAAGTGATATAGACATTATGTGTACATTGTTTATGGAGATTGTGATACAGTGGGGTTAGGAAATGAACTTTTTCCCACTGTAGTGTGATCTCGGAGTTGGTATATTTAATTTATGGGGGTGTGGGGGTCACAGCTCCCCACATGGGGGTGTAGGGGGGCTTGCACCCCTGCAGAAACGTAGTAAAAAGTGTGTTTGTTAGTTTGATGTCGTTGTATGTGGAGGGGATGTTATTTTCATGTGATTTGTAGTGTTTGATGTTGTGATGCACATTTTAGATGTTATGACATTTGATGTTACGGGTTTTAGATGTTATGGTTTTGATGTTATGATTTTAGATGTTATGGGTTTTAGATGTTTCAAAGGGGAACCATATATATTCATATATATATATATATATATATATATATATATATATATATATATATATATATATGTATACATATATATATATATATATTTACATATATATATATATATTTACACACACACACACACACACACACACACAGATATATATATATATATATATATATATATATATATATCTATATCTATACATATATATATATATATATATATATATATATTTACATATATATATATATATATTTATTTATTTTATTTATTTTACATTTGTTGACCGGGCTAGTCCAACTGGATATATGTCCATTTTCAGTGGAGGCCCGGGGAGATAAGCTCCACATACACAAGAAAATTTAAAAAGGCATTGATACATTGCACAAAAAAATTAGAAACAGAATGTATCATTGTGTTGGGCATAATAACAAGAAAGAAATGTCCTGGTCTGAGCAGATGCAAAATTCATATCAAGAAATAGGCAACTAGCTAATTATATAGTCACACAAAACATGACAACAAAAAAACACCACCAAACTAGAAAAAAAACAACTAATGGTGTGAACCAGGTATGGATATTGACACCAAATTTGAACAAGGCAAATATTCTACTGTAAAGTTTCACAATAAATCATAGGTTGCAACAGTGGTTGTTAAACATTCAAAGTATGTACAAGAATATTAATTAACTGTATAGTCACATACACCTTATTGTCAAAGTAGAAGAAGCAAGATTATATTTGTAAGAGGGCTAATATCTAGGGAAAGTTTAGATAGTTAGTCTGGGTTAATACAGGGGCATAACCAGTGTGATTTAAGATAGGGTTTTAGTTTGTTTTTAAATAAGTTGGTTGATGCTAGGGAGATTATGTGAGTAGGGAGGTTGTTTCAGGTTTTGCCAACTGTATTAGTGAATAATGCATACAGGATATATACGAGTGTAGTGTAACAGTGGTGAGGTCTGTGGTGGGAGTGACGGATGCGTTTAAGGTGGAGGTGGGATTACATCAAGGATCAGCTCTGAGCCCTTTCTTATTTGCAATGGTGATGGACAGGTTGACAGACGAGATCAGACAGGAGTCCCCGTGGACTATGATGTTTGCAGATGACATTGTGATCTGTAGTGAAAGTAGGAAACAGGTGGAGGAGACCCTGGAGAGGTGGAGATATGCTCTAGAGAGAGAAGAGGAATGAAGGTCAGCAGGACTAAGACAGAATATATGTGGGTGAATGAGAGGGAGGATAGAGGAATGGTGAGGATGTAGGGAGTAGAGGTGGCGAAGGTGGATGAGTTTAAGTACTTGGGATCAACAGTTCAGAGTAATGATGAGTGTGGAAGAGAGGTGAAGAAGAGAGTACAGGGAGAATGGAGTGGGTGGAGAAGAGTGTCAGGAGTGATTTGTGACAGACGAGTACCAGTAAGAGTGAAAGGGAAGGTCTACAAGAGGGTAGTGAGACTAGCTATGTTATATGGGTTGGAGACAGCGGCATTGACAAAAAGGCAGGAGTTTGAGCTGGATGTGGCAGAGTTGAAGATGTTAAGATTTGCACTGGGTGTGACGAGGATGGACAGGATTAGGAATAAGTATATTAGAGCGTCAGTCCAGGTTGGAAGGTTTGGAGACAAAGCCAGAGAGGCAAGATTACATTGGTTTGGACATGTGTTGAGGAGGGATGCAGAGTATATTGGGAAAAAGGAGGGATGATGGGTATATTGGGAAAAGGATGCTAAGGATGAAGCTGCCAGGTAACAGGAAAAGAGGAAGGCCTAAGATAAGGTTTATGGATGTGGTGAGAGAGGACATGCAGGTGGTTGGTGTGACAGAAAAAGATGCAGAGGACAGGAAGAAATGGAAACAGTTGATCTGCTGTGGCGACCCCTAACGGGAGCAGCCGAAAGAAGAAGAAGATTAGAGAATGATGCGTCACCAGCTGAATTGTTAGTTTTAGTAGTTTGTACTAGTAGTTTGTTAGCTGAGCGTAGGGTTGTCAGATTGTTATAGGGGGTGACAAGGGTAGAAAGTATTGGTGTGTTTATTGATTGATACAGAATCCTATGGGCTACTATTAGTTGGTTCAACAGTATTAGATTTGATAATTCTAACCAGCCTAGTTGATTTAGATCGATACAGTGATGAGTTGCAAACTTGGCGATATTGTTGTAGCAGGTAATTAGCTTGCTCACGTTCTTTTTACTTGTTTTAGTGTAGATAGGGGAGGCATAAAGTAAGGTAGAGATGAGGTGGGTATGGGCTATAGTGGTCCTGGCTAGTGGAGTCAGGCAGGGTTTGATCCTGTAGAGGGGACGTCATTTTTTATTCACTGTTTTTATACTGTTATTTATATGAGACTCAAAAGTGAGGTTATTATCAATTAGTACACCAAGTAGTTTTGTAGTAGGATCAGGAGATATGATAGTGCCATTGCTAGATGTTACAGTAAAGTTAAGTGGGGAGGCCCTACACATAGGGGTGAATAGTACCATTTTTGTTTTTTTTGGGTTCAACAGGAGACACCGATCCAGAAACCAGTTTTCAACTATGTTAAAGATATTTTGAGTTTGGGACTTGAGTTCTAATGGGGAACTGGCTGAACATATAAGTGTGGAATCATCTGCATATTGGATGCAGGTAGCTTGGGGGATTACAGAATGAAGGTCATTTATAAAGATAGAGAAGAGGAGAGGACCCAGTATGGAGCCTTGAGGGACACCAAGGGTAACTGGGAGGTGGGAGGACAAGGTATTTTCCCAAAGTACAGCCTGTTGCCTATTATTTAGATAGAACTGGAACCACTGTATAACAATCGCATCCATTGACAGGTTTTTAAGTATGTTAATGAGGAGGTGGTGGTTAACCATGCCAAAGGCTTTTGACAGATCAATAAAGAGGGCTGAGGATAGAGTGTCATTGTTTTTATTTCTATTAATGCAGTCAGTGAAGGATAAAAGAGCAGAGGTAGTGCTATGAAATGGTATGAATCCATGTTGGCAGGTGGCTAGTAGGTTTTTGTCTAGTAGATAGCTTAAAAGTTGCTTATGAATGCATTTCTCCATTATTTTTGCCAATGGGGATAATATGGCTATAGGCCTATAGCTGGATAGGTCTTTGGAATTGCCACCTTTGTGCAGGGGGATAATGTGAGAAACTTTCCAGATTGATGGGATGGTTCCTTCAGAATAGTAAGATTAATGAGGATGGATATGGGGTAGGCTATGGCTTTTGCTGCTTTTTGCAGATATTCTGCAGGTAGTATTTATATATATATATATATATATATATATATACATATATATATATATATAGATATATCTATATATATATATATATATATATATTTATATATATATATATATATATATATATATATATATATATATATATATATATATATGGTTCCCCTTCAGAAGGTAGAATGGCTGAAATCTCGAAATGCATTTGGCTGAAGCCATATGCTCGAATTTCAGAAGCTTGGCCTTCTGAAAGGGAAAAAAAAAACAGTGAAATACAAAATAATGTTTCTGCAGGGGGGCAAGCCCCCCTGTACCCACCACACCCCCCACTACTTATTTATACCAACTCAGAGATCACACTACAGCAAAGAAAGGGAAATATCCTGTTCTGCGCTGTATGCCAATCCTCATTCAGAAGGTCGAGATTCTGAAATTTCAAGCATATGGTCTCGACCATATGCATTTTGAGATTTCAGCCGTTCGACCTTCTGAAGGGGAACTATATATATATATATATATATATATATATATATATATATATATATATATATGTGTGTATATATACATATATATATATATATATATATATATATATATATATATATATACTTTTCTTCATCGAAATTACACTTCTTAAAAAGAAAAGTAGATGCTCACTTCAGCGAAAGTGCACTTCAACGAAACTGCACTTCTGCTAAAGTATAGTCACCGCATCAGCTAACTAAAAAAAAACATCTCTTTTGCAGGGGGCAAGACTTCCTGCACCCCCCTGCACCCCACCTACTTTAATATTCTTACTCCGAGATCACACTACAGTGGGGAAAAGGGAATATTCCCTTATTCCCACTTTACCATGATCTCAGCAATAGTTTGCTTAGTTGTACATCAGCACTAAATGTTGATGTACAACTAAGGTTACATGCAAACTGCATGTTTTCATTTCTTCTTTTTTTTTTACTTTTATTTTTATTCTCACACAAAAGTGCATTTTCGACAAAATGGAAGTGGAAGTGCACTCACGAATTTACGTTTCATTGAGACATAAATTTGATGTACTAAATGGATCCCATATATATATGTGTGTGTATATATATACATATATATATATATATATATATATATATATATATATATATATATATATATCACATCATGAAAGTCAGTTATTGATCACTTGATTCATCCCAGGCTGGCCCTCTGTCATATAGACAGATGCCAACAGTAAACATTTCATAACTAATATAACCCCCACATAAATTTCTATCAACCTCCAAAGTATCATTCCCCTCCAAACTAACAGAACCCTCTAATTTCCTCCTTCCCTTTTCTAAAGATCCCACTTCCAGTTCTGTCTGTTACAATGTTAAATACGTCAGATACAGTTGATTTAGACTTTGATTTCCATTTTCTAGTAATTGCTTTTTTGGTAGCCACTAGAATTAAAATTAGTAAGGCCTTGTTATGTCTAGGCAATTCAGATCCTGTGTCCCAGCTGAGAAGAATAATTTCCTTCATTACACCCATTTGTTCAACCAATATTCCTGATAGAGTACTATGTAGGGAATTTTTGAAATCTGTCAACTCATTACACTCCCAAAACATATGTTCCCAGTCACCTCTTTCTTCCCATCACACCTCTAACATTTGCCACTTACCTGAGAAAAAATTCTTGGAGTCTACCCGGGATATAAAAATACCTATGCAACATTTCCAAGCAAAAATCCTAAACCTTGTATACTTTCTTGGATACTTTTTAGCCTTACACATGTTGTCCTGTTGCTCCCTTGTAAATTATTTATCCAATCCCTCTTTCCAATCTTTTTTAACCTTCTCTGATTGCTTCTTATAGTTTTGTACCATATTTTACATGCCCTACTAATTAACCCTTTTTAACAGCAGCTTGTGTTCTAGATTCATCTAAAAGTTCTAGGATTCCCGTATCCCTTTCTCTTTCCCTATACTCTAATATCAATCCCTGGTGAAGTGGTAAGGGACCTGGGATCACAGGTTGACCACATCCTTAACATCAAACGACACATGTCTGCTACTGTAAGGAAAGATTTCACGTAGCTCACTTGATTAGTAAAGGCATTGTCTCGAGAGCAAAATATGTTATAACCCCCCTATGCCCGGCACTTATCCGGCCCATAATTGAGTGTAATGCCCCATCTGTTGTGTACCATACTCTAAGCAGCTACAGCAATTAGAAAGACTAAGGGCCTCCAGTATGTGCCTTACAAAGACCAAGTAAAATACCTTTCACTATACTTCATAGAGTATGGAATTCTTTGTCATTGTACAGCTTATATCTAAAGATATAGTGTTCAGGTACGATAATGTAATCATTCCAATAAACACAGCACTCATTAGGACAATCACTGAGCATAATACCCCTTTTGTTATGTACCTGTCCAAACATTTGTCACAACTGGAATGACCAGAATATATCTTTACTAAGAAAATCAAAGACCTAAATCATAAAAAAATCTATGCTGACCATCTCGGATAGCCTTGTCCCTCTTCACAGTATCATACAGGCTACTGAAAGGCAATCTCTGCCTTGCATAGAGCATCACGTTTTCCCCAACCCTAATAAACATGTGCATGTCCAGTTGTGGCAAAAATGCCTGATCAAAGGAACTCAGTCTCTTCTGCAGCATAAATGGAATATGTTGAAGGGATAGGTCTGTATCACAGAGAATTCCACTTATAAGGAAATGTCTTCCATGCCACATAAAGCAAAGTACTTCTCTTATGCTATTCCAGTGTAATTTGGATGAATGGAAAGGTAACTGCAAATTTACCACTGGTTTAGGATCCTTGTCCCTCACTAACAGAGGCATTTTGTAAATGTCCCAATATATCCTTGCTCTGTCTAAAAGCTAAGGATTACCATGAGGATGGCAGGCTAGGTTTTTTAAGTTCTTCACAGATCAAAAACCTAACAAGTACCTATAAAGCTATGACCCTAATGTATGTCTGTAAAGCATTAGTATCTTCTGCATCTTGTTGCTAAAAGCTTCTCTTCCCCACATGGAATTTATCACAAGTACAGAGCACTATCTGTCTATATTTCTATACATATATATATATATATATATATATATATATATATATATATATATAGTAGCTATTTTTGTTCAACAGCAGTTTGGTCAACATCTGTCTAGTTGATACAGTTTGGTCACATAAATAGATGGTTGGTACCTGTTGAGAAAAGTAACAGATTGGACAATTCGCTAGGTTGAGAAATTTACACTTTCCCTGAGAAATGTGCAATCTCAGAGTTTGAATATATAATAACAGGGGGAGCAGGGGGAGCAAAAAATGTTTTCTTCTTTTTTTTTAACTTTTTTGCATGCGCCAAGATTGATGCTTGGTGCAGGGGAAATAGCATGCTGATGTCAATAATGTAAATCATTTGATATTGACATTATTCACATCAATAATAGTGCCATTTAATAACGCTAAGTAAATATATATATATATATATATATATATATATACATATATATATATATATATATATATATATATATAGATATCTATATATATATATATATAGATATATGTTTATATATTTAGATGTGGCATAGCGCCCGTGCTTGTTGTGTGAAGGTAAGTTATTGTTGCGTTTTTTTTTATTACATGGTCGACATTTCGAATGTCAATCATATGGTCTCGGCCATATGGTCTTCGGCATTCTGAATTGTCGACCATGTATAGTATACCCATATATACATATATACATATATATATATATATATATATATATATATATATATATATGTAAATATGGGTCTACTTCACAATGCCGAAATTTCAGAATGCCGACAACCATATGGCCGACAACATATGACTGACATCCGAAATCTAGACATTGTAAGTAGACCATGAAAAAGGAAAATAAAATTTCCTTTCAACTGCTAGCAGTGGGATACACCCCGCTGCACCACCCATGGGGGGCTCTGCCCCCCACCCCCCCGTAACTTTAATATACCAACTCTGAGATCGCTCTACAGTGCAGGAATGGAAATCTTTACATTCTGCACTGTAGTGAGATGCCAGTTCTGCATTCTGAATGTCGATCATATGGTGTCGGCCATATGGCTGTCGGCATTCTTGACTGTCGGCAATGTCAGGTAGACCCATATATATATATATATATATATATACACACACACACACACACACACACACACACATATATATATATATATATATATATATATATATATATATATATATATATATAGATATATATATATATATATATATATCACATCTGGAAAGTCACAGTTAATGAATCACTTGAGTCATCCCAATGTGGACCCCATGTCCTATAGACAGATGCCAACAGTGAACATTTCATAACTAAAATAACCCCCCCACATAACTTTCTAGCAACTCCTTAAGTATATTTCCCCTCCTAACTAACAGAACCATCTAATTTCCTCCTTCCCTTTTCTAAAGATCCCACTTCCAGTTCTATCTCTGTTACAATATTAAATACTTCAAATACAGTTGGTTTAGACTTTGATTTCCATTTTCTAGTAATTGCTTTTTTGGTAGCCACCAGAATTAAAATTTGTAAGGCCTTATTATGTCTAGGCAATTGAGATCCTGTGTCTCAGCTGAAAACAATCATTTCCTTTGTTACTCCCATTTGTTCACCCAATATTTCTGACAGAGTACTCTGTAGGGAATTTTTAAAATCTGTCAACTTATTACACTCCCAAAACATATGTTCCCAGTCACCTCTTTCTTCCCATAACACCTCTAACATTTGCCATCTACCTCAGAAACAATTCTTTGGAGTCTACCTGGGATATAAAATACCTATGCAAACACTTCCAAGCAAAAATCCTAAATGTTCTATACTTTCTTGCATACTTTTTAGCCATCCAAATGTCATCCTATTGCTCCCAATATTTTACATGCCCTACTAATTATCCCTTTTTAATAGCAGCTTCTGTTCTAGATTCATCTAAAAGCTCTAGGATTCTCATATCCCTTTCTCTTTCTTTATACTCTAATATCAATCCCTGGTGAGGTGGTAAGGGACCTGGGATCACAGGTTGACCAAGTCCTTAACTTTGAAAGCCACATATCTGCTATTGTAAGAAAAGATTTCCATGTAGCTCACTTGATTAGTAAAGGCATTGCCTCTAGAGCAAAAGAAGTTATAACCCCTCTATACTTGACCAACTGTATTTGAAGTATTTAATATTGTAACAGAGATAGAACTGGAAGTGGGATCTTATCCAGCCCATAATTGAGTGTAGCACCCCATTTGGTGTGCACTGCACTCTAAGCACCTACAGCAATTAGAGAGACCTCAGAAGTTTCTAACAAAGAGGATCAAAGGCCTCCAGTATGTGCCTTACACAGACCAACTAAAATCCCTGTCACTATACTCCGTATCGTATAGACTTCTTAGGAGAGAGTTATGCCTGGTCCACAGAGCAACCCAAGACCCAAACCTAATGAACTTACTGCACATCTGTAAATCAAATGAGTCTAGGGCTACTCATTCCAGTGACGTAAATATGGCCTGTGACTTAAATAGCATTCTGGAGAGACAGATTTATCTTCCAGTTACTGCCACATGTTTGGAACAGGCTACCAATTCATGTGAAACAGACCACCTCTATGACACTGTTGAAGAGGATGAGTGGATGGGGCACCATAAATTCTTAGCAGGGATTGCACCACAACCTCTCCTGGACATGGGCAGTCATCACTAAATGCAGTCTTGGGTATTGACTAGTACTTTTATGGTATTACATTTGGTTGAACTGGCTAGGGTTAAAATGACCTCTAGGTGGAAAGCATAGTAATCGCCTATGATCCTATGGAAGGGAAGGCAGTCTCTTGCCCGCAGCTGAAATGTCTTCTTGGACTTAACCCTTTGTATTACCTTTACTCTCTCTAATTATTTCCTCTAAATACTTTTGGACCTTTGCCAATTTACTCCAGTAAATTCTAGCCCTGCCTTGCCTATTCTCTGTACCTCTAATTGCAGTCACCCATCTTGGCAAAATCTCCTTTCTCCATTCTTGTGTTTGCATAGTTCTTAAAATATTTTCTGCCAACTTATGAATATAATATTCTGTATGGCTTTTGTTATTCTTCTTTTTAAGGATCTGCGTTCAAAATCCCACTCCCTACTTATTTCTTGAATTTCTCCCTGATTCATCATCATCTCTCTGAACTTTGAATTATAACTTTCTACTTGTGTTATGCATATTACTTTAACTGTGTAACTCTAAAATATCCCTTCAAATGAAGTAATTCGAAACCACCTTGTTCTATTGAAAGGATCTATCCCACTTAACATTTGCCCTGTTCCCCTCAAAGATAAATTCCTTCAACTCTTTATTAATTATTGTCCACAACTTCTTCTCTGGTTGATAAAAATATGCCTGAAATGTATATAAAATTAAAAGGACCAACACATTTTCATTGTTCATATCTTACTCACCATATCCATAAAAAAGAGAGCTTCCAGTTTCTCAGTTTTTATATTATCATTTATTTAGTCTTTTCCATATACCCTTAGCTGTCATAACAGACCCTTCTTGATCCATACTCCTAAATACTTCATCTTTTTGTGTAATCAGTGTGAGAATTTCTGAACCAATTCATGTTTGAGTACATAAATTATGGCCATAGCCTTTTTTTATCTTCATTAATTTTATATCACAGAAAGATCTGAAACTGTGTCTCAAAATGCTCCACAGCACTGAGGTGTCCCTTTCCAGATTTATCATGTAGAAAATAATATCATCTGCAAATAAAGCCAACTTTTTCTCAGTTTCTATGCCAGTTAAATCCTTGAATTTCAAGTCCCTTATTTTCTTTGCTTATGGCTCTAAATATAAAGCAAATAACAGAGGGGAAAGAAGACACCCCTGCCTGGATCCTCTGTTCAGACACAACCTATCAGAGAAGAATCCTCCCACTATAATTTGTGCCTCTTGTCCTACATATAGTCTCCTAATTGACCTTATTATTATATCCATGAATGCAAATGCTTCCATTGCCCCACTCATAAAATCCCAGTTTACTCTGTCAAATGCTTTGTCTGCATTAAGACCCAACAAGAACAGTATTATTTTTTTGCATTATACTTCCCTCTGGATCATGCGTTGTCACCTCACAGTAAGACGCTGTTCAGTTCGATTCTCAGCTAGATCATCTTCTGTGTGGAGACATGCGTGAATGGGCATACCTTCGTTGAAGGTTGTGCATCAGAGCTGGCAACTCGGTACGTAAAAATCTACTGTTAATCATTAGCAGACTGGAGTTCCACTGTGGCGACCCCTAACTGGGAAAAGCCAAAAGACACAAACAAACAAACTTCCCTCTGGATCATCATTGTTCTATTAATGTTGTCAAATGTTTGCATTCTCTCTACAAGACACACTGATCCATATCTATCAGTTTTAGCAACTCCTTTGCAATTCTTTTAGCTAGCATAAATATAAACACTTTATAATCATGGCTTGAAGTAGACATGGGTCTGTATGAAGCTGGGTCTCATGGGTCTTTATTGTCTTTAGGTATTACAGGCGCCACAGCTTTCTTCCATAAGATGTTGGTGCGGGGGGGCACCCTTTAAAATACTGTTAAACAAATTCTTCCAGATCTTTATCACTTTCATCCCTCCTGACTTCCAAACCTCCACAGGAATACCATATATTCCTGGAGACTTTCCTGATGATTGATTATTCATCCTAACTTAACTGTTAGTTGTTGAGCCTCATCTACCTCTAACCATGGCATAATTAAGTCTTCCACAAATATTTCCATTTGTGTGCTTTTTTAACTTCTACATTTCTCTGCTTTACTCAAATTTTCATTAAATTTCTGTAATATCTCCAATATCTCTTATAACTCTGAAGGATCACTGGTTATTTTCCTTGTTATAGGCCCACTATTAGTTCTATTGCCTAAGTCGTTGTCCTAAAAGTTTTTGTTCTCTGGAGTTAGTATAAAAAAACAGATGCTTAACAGCAATCTTTCCAAACTTATGCATATTAACCACATACTCCCTTATTTTCTCTTTAGTACTCAGCAGTTGGACCTCCTCTTTTTCTGGGAGGTCATCATTAATTTGCAATATATTAATCTTTGTCTGCCCCTCTAAATAATTCCTATTACTTTTTAATCATATCACCTTTTCTTTTATTGCTTCCCTATTTTTCAATTCCATTTTCACTTTATCCCACTCAAAAGCTATAACTTCTGAAGAAGTTTTTATCCTCGCTAATAACTCTCAAATAATTTCTACAACCCATACCATAAATTCCTCTCTTTTTAACAGGTAGGTGGGAATGAAACACTGTCTCATTTTGACTTCATTACCATCATTTTTTTTAGTTTTTAATGGTACATGATCTAAAATAGTTATTGGATGTGTGTTGAAGCTTTCAATCAAATACACATTTCCCTGTGAAATATAATTTTTGTCTAGCTTGTCCAGTTATTGTACCTTGAGAAATAATATATAAATTCTTTCTGAGTTCCTACCACTACTGAAGTCACATCTTCCATCCCAGATATTTTCATAAATGTCTTCAGAAATCAACCCTATCTTGCTATATTTTCCCTTCTAGGTCCTCCAGATTTATCCTCACTGTTGTAAATCAAGTTACAGTCCTTACTTATAAGTAATATTCCTTGCTGAAAGCATTTCTTAAGCTCCATAATAGCAATTTTTAGTGGAAAATAAATATATGCTAGTATAATCCTACTCCTTTGCCAGCAGCCCCTTGCTACCACAAATCTACCATTATTATCTTTTTCCCCCTTCTATCACTAATGGAGCTCTTCTAGCACTTAGTATAATTACTCCCCTTTTCCTTTGTCCCTGATATTTAACTGAATATCCATCCTGAAATTCTTTCTTTATCAAGTTCACATGCTCATTTCTATACAAATGTGTCTCCTTCAGCATTTCTATTTGTACTGTTACCTTTTTGTTTATACCTGTAAGGCCATTTATGCTTTAAAATAATATGGATAGCATAGCCGCCATGATAAGAAGTTATTGCTCCAACTTATTAAACAGGACATCTTTTTTGAATTTGTATTTCCAACTTTTGTGTTACATACACACACTAATGTTTGGGAGGTTGATAATTATGCAATTGTTTCCTATCATCTTAGTTTGAACCTATGTCACATTTTTCAATATTTTTGTTTTAATAAAAATACTCAAAAAATAAACACATTTGTATTAACAAAGAATAAACACACAAAACTATGTGCGACTTCAAAAAATGAAGTTGAACCCTTCAGACAAGAACAATTGCCTCAAATAGACAGCTGCACAACATGCATTATCTTACCTAAAATTAGGGTTACCCTTTTTTAAAGTGCATGTTACAGCCTGTACACCCATTTACACTGATTGTTGTCTATTCTTTTGTTTTCTCTGTGCCCCTCCCAGATGTGTACATATAGCTTGCATGTTTTCAGAAAACATTAAACTTTAGCCTTAAGAAAAAGTGCACTCGTTATCTTTAAATAAAACTAAAGTGTACACTGTACTCTTAAATGCAATAAATTATTATGGCAGCTAGGGAAGCTGCTATCTCTTATTCACTTCCAATAATTTCAGACTTTAATTTTTACTGAAATGCATACCATTGCAGCTTCAAAGATTGCATTTCTCTTAGCAAACAATTCTCAAAGTACTCAAGATTAAATGCTTGCACCTGCAAACAGATTATCTCCATAGAAACATAATGAGCAATAAGAAAAAAAAGGGGCTAACAACTCAACAAATGCATGTAGGAGTCTTTGTCAATTTCACCCAGAAAAAAATAGAATGTACAACTGCCTTCAGCTGCAGGCATTTTGACACCTACTAAACATTTACTAAAGGACATTGCATATGTAAAAAAAATTAGTTCTTTTCATGACATTCATCATTTTGTCTTATGTTTCAAGCCTAGTTGCTTAAAAAAAAACACTTGCATACAAATTAAGCCAAGAGCATTAATCCAGGCTTTCATCTATGCATAATTAAGGGCAAACATTTCAATTCTACATATAATCAGTGCAATTTTAGACTCACCCCCCACCCCAGGAGCCCTAGATTACAGTATATTAACTTAAACTTGCTTTTGTTTTGGTCTACATTTTACCATTGAATAGAATTTCTAACAAATGGCTAAACATCGAACCCTAACCATCAAACGTTCATTCTGTGAACCTTCATTTGAGCAAATGGGAAAGTAACTAGTTGGCCAACACTTCCCTGTTTGCCCTTTTCCTGACTGTTGTGTGGTCTTGAAGTTGGTATATATAGTTAGGGGGGTATGGGACAAAGCCCCCCACATTGGGGTGTATGGGGGGTAACCCCCCCCCCACCTGGGTAAGTTTGAAATGTTGCATTTTGTGAGATGGGGAAGTGTTGGATAACTAGTTACTTTCCCTGGTGAAAAAAATTAACTTTTGCTGAATGAATGTTCGATGGTTAGGGTTATATGTTTAGCCCTTTGATAGAAATGTTATTCAGTGCTAAACATGGACCCCTTTTGTCCAGCCTTTCTTCTCTTTCTACATCATAAAGCCTATATTTCTAAAAATATAAAATATGCTTGTTTACATTAATATATTTATCACATACAACAATCACTGAAAGGATTCACCCTCACCCTCACATTCAAAATACCCCTGACTACATACTGCACAAAACTGTTTTACTATATAATATGCAGTTTATATCATTAAATGTTTTATACAAATACTATTAAGAACAAAAATTGTTTAACTGACAGTTACTTTTTCCCTTTTATTCTCCTTCTAAACATTAATGGCATAGAGTGGGGTATATGCTTTACAATCTACCCACACGTTTAAAAAGTCAACAAAAATCCAATCTTTCTCAGCAACTTTTTTGACAAAGTCATACCTCACAAATGTGATTGATGTGTTATAATCTCACATTTAGTTATTAATTTCAGTATTGCTGGTCTTCTTCCTGTTCATTTTCATCTCCCAACATTAGGTTTTGGTTCAAGTCCAAGGTATTCCTAATTCTTCTAGTCAACTCCTGTGCTTTTTTATGTCTCTCAACAATTGTTTCTTTAGAATATTGGAAACAGTTTCACTGACAAAGTCTCCCTATTATATTTATTATCAGAAGAATGTGAAGGAGAGTCCCCTTCTGTCAGATGACTCGCTTTTTATTGGATAAACTTTTGTATTTCCTACTTAGCCTGTTCTGACTAAAAATATATTTGATCATTCAGGAAAAAATAATTTGAAGACAGCTGATAGAGCACATTGATCTCACACCTGACTCTTAACATCCCCCTGATTCCTGGAATAAATGTACTTCTCTTCTGCCTGGTGTGCAGTGAGTAATCATTTTCTACAAACACTCTGCTGACCCTATCTTTTAATACTCTTCCCTTCTGCCACAAATATGTCAGGATTGACTTTTTCAGCATATTGTTTTTACTGTACTTGTGTTGAATTTATACTGTTAGCACTTTAAAAAGTTATTTTTTGTTTAATTTAATTGTTAGGCTAACACACTCAAGCGTGCTAGCCGTTTTATAGCATTTACTGTTTGTTACTGTATCTTTTTCTCCTTTCTCTGTAAAAAAAGAAAAAAAAAATATATCCTTGTTTTCCCACTTTTCTGAACTAGAATAGTCCAGTCTTCAGATTTTGCTGATCTCTGGGCTTTGTCTTAGTTCCTGTGCTATCCATATCCTTATTTGGATAAGAGGAAGCTTCTTTGTTCACCAGTGGGAGTGGGGAGCACTGAACAACCTATTTGTCCCTAGAGGATTGGTTCCAGCCCAGCAACTTGTAGTTTATTGGCCATTTTGGGTCAATTCCTGGCTCTTTTCAACCCCCTGCTATAAAGCCCACTTTTGCGCGCTTTAGCACGTTTTAGCGCGAATTAGCGCGAAGTTGCTCATAGAGCAGCATCGGGCAGCGCTGCTTAATCAAGTTTAAACTATTTCTGGCTCCGTAAAGTCTACTCTTCAATTTTTCCCTTAGAACTGCTCTACTTGCAATCTAAACAGCCTATTCTCTAACTGAAAAGCTCAGCACTTGCTCCTAAAGCATTTTTTATACAGGTAAAGCACTCTTAAACAAAAGAAAGTACTTATTTCACCTAAATTCCCTTGAGTACCCATTTCCCTATAGATCTTTTATGACTCAGTTACACAGCAATCTTTTTCACTATTCTAGCATGTCGAAGGGTCAGTTGCTGGCCTCCTCTCCTGTTCAGCCGGTGAATCTGGGAATCTTGAGGCAATGTTACAATTGCCTCATGTACACAGACAACCCTCTCCTCCTCCCAACAAATACAAATATATGCGAGAGATGCAACTATATAGCCAAACTGGAGGCTGAGCTCTCTCAACTCAGTATTGGCAAGACCAGGCAGGAGGAGAAGGTAACCACGCACACCACAAACCCAGTTTCACATAGAACTATCACAACTGCAAACCAAACACATAAACACACAAAAACATACTCGGAGGCGCTGATTAAAAATCTACCAAAACAACAGAGGCCTCCAAAGCAGACACCCAAGCAACCGCCACCTCAAGACATAGCACATGCAACACATAGTTCACAAAGTCAGTGTGCTAAACAGTCACAGCCCTTAAGGCCAAACAACATGCCAGACACACTTGTAATAGGTGACTCCATAGTCAGACACACTGACATCCCGCTCACCAGACTGAACAAGGATAAGGTCACAGTAAGCTGCCTGTCGGGAGCTAGAATCCGCCACATAACACAAGCACTCAGGTCACTCCACAGCAAGTACAAATATGACTCAGTCATTGTACATGCCGGTGTGAACGACCTGAGATGTACCTCCCTGGACTACATGAAAAGAGATATAGAGGAGCTCTCTGATTATGTAGCCCAGGCCGGTATGACCCTGACCCTGAGCAGCATCTTACCCTCACCAAAAATGATGCCACAGTACAAAGACAAAATGATCAGTTTTAACAATTGGCTTAATTACTGGTGTCATTCAAAGGGGATCCAATGTCTGTCTGCTTGGGATGACATGCTCGACAAGCCACACTGCTTCGCAAGGGATGGCTTGCACCTGTCACCCCTGGGCTTCCGGATATTGGCCAAGGCTCTTGCCACCCCCATAGTGCCTTTTTTAGGCAAGGCTCAAATGACAAACCTACCTCCCTAGAAAACACAAGTGGAAAAAAAATAAGGGTAATGCTGCTCAATGCCAGAAGTCTAAACCTCAAGATGCACACCCTCGAAACCCTCCTCAGTATGGAGAACATCGATGTCTGTGCAGTGACTGAAACCTGGTTCAAGGCTCCTGAGAGCACCCCAGCACTATCAGGTTTTACCTCATATCATGCTTTCCGGCCCCAAAACTTGGACCGAACCACAAAAAGAGGGGGGAGTATCCATATTCATCAAAGATACCCACACCTCCAGGTTAGTGGCAACGCACGAAGCATCGGAGACCATCCAGGTGCAACTAACCATAGGCAAAACTGCCTTACAATTTGTAGCATGCTACAGACCACCCTCTCAAACTCAGGAAACTCACACAGCCTTCCTGAAGACACTGGAGAGTATGAATGTCTCTCCAAATACCATCATATTGGGAGACTTCAACTACCCAAACATAGACTGGGAACATTACTCAAGCCCAAACACCCTAGCCCAAAGGTTCCTAGAATTCATAAACTCAAATGCGATGGAACAACTAGTCACCATTCCCACAAGAGGAGACAATATACTAGACCTGATCATGACAAACATGGGGACAAAATGCTCCACACCGGAAGTATATCCCTCATTGGTAAGATCAGACCATAAATTAATCTCACTGGAAATCCACATCCCGCCCCACCCCCTGCACAAAAGACCACAGTGAAGAACTTCTCAAAAGCCAACTTCACACTTCTTAAGACTGAAATGGTATCCTTCAAGGTCCCTGGGCCAGTGGAAACCACAACCCACACTGCTGAATCCTTTGCAAATGCCTTCTACGGGCACCTTCAAGAATGCATGGATCATGCAATCCCAAATAAAACCAAGACCCATTCCCCCAAAGGCAGGCCAGGTCTGGTGGACCCCAGCCATAAACAAACTTTACAACAGAAGGAGGAAGCTACTACATGACAGAGCAAAATCCCTAAATGGGAAGGCATCTCTGATCAGTACTAGCAAAAAACTACGATCACTCATAAAATCATCCAAGGCCAACTCTGAGAGAAAAATCGCAAAAGACACAAAAGACGATCACAAGGCCTTCTTTAGCTATGTTAGAAACCTGGGTGGAAACTCCCAGATATGCTCAGAGTTAGTCCAAAATGACAATAAATACACTGAACCCACTGACATTGCCAACATTCTGGCAGATAGGTTCAGTGCAAATTTCTCCTCCCCCGCCCCTCCAAAAGGAGAAATAACTATCCCAGCAGAGTGTAGCCTCCCTAACATCTCAGATGGCTAGGTGACAGCCGCCCTCTCTAAAGCTAAAAACACAGCATCAATGGGACCGGACGGTGTCCCGGGCTGTGTGCTACATGAACTCCAAGAGGAACTAAACCCAAACATAAGGCTGCTGTTTAATCTTAGCCTTACTACAGGATACGTACCCAAAGAGTGGCGTACGGCAACAGTGGTCCCACTTCACAAAGGCGGTGCGTCTACAGACCCTGGAAATTACCGCCCCATAAGCTTGACGAGCCTGGTCTGCAAAGCTATGGAGAAGATCATTATGGAACTCATAAACAAAGACATTGGGGACCTACAGACATTGGATCCTACCCAATTTGGCTTTGTCAAGGGCAGATCCTGCCTTTTGAACTTGGTCGACTTTTTTGAAACCGTCACTAAGGCCATTGATGAAGGTAAGGCAGTTCACACAGCCTACCTTGACCTTGCAAAAGCCTTTGACACAATACCACACTCAGGCATCATAGACAAACTCACCAGCTTAAATGTAAACCCATATGTCACGAGATGGGTTGCAAACTGGCTCAAGGACAGAACCCACAGGGTCAGAGTTGCTGGAGCTATGTCAGACTCTAAGCCAGTCACAAGCGGTGTCCCACAGGGCTCAGTCCTGGGACCCCTCTTGTTTGGCATTTATTTTTCTGAGGTACAAGCAAACATAGGAGGATTGTGGCTGACAAAGTTCGCAGATGACTGCAAACTGGGCGCCATAATTGATACTCCAGCGGACACAAACATCCTTCAGAGAGGACTCATAGAAACGGATAATTGGTGCCAGAGCCATGGCCTTAAGCTTAACGCCAAAAAATGTATAGTCATACCCTTTGGGAAAAACAAGGTACCCACAAATTACCACATAGGTGGTAATCCATTAAGTACGGAAGAGGTAATCAGGGACCTAGGGACCCAGGTTGACAGTAACCTCTCTTTTGACACTCACATTGCCAAAGTGGTTAGGAAGACCTTCTATATTGCCCACCTTATCATGAAGGGTTTCACATCTAGATCAAGAGAGGTCATTGTGCCCTGTACTCATCTCTTATTAGGCCAATGATTGAGTACAATGCCCCATTTGGGATGTATCTTACCCGACACCTGCAGCAGTTGGAAAGACCCCAAAAGTTCCTCACCAAGAGGATAAAGGGTCTTAAACATATGTCATATGCTGCCCGACTGAAAAAACTCCAGCTCTATTCAGTCGCATACCGCCTACTCAGAGGTGACCTGTGCCTAACGTACAAGGCCATGTCCAATCCAGAATTAATGGACATGCTCCACCTCAGAAAATCCAAATCCATCAGAGCCACGAGAGCAAGTGACTTAAACCTCAACACAGAAATAAATAGGACGTGCTGGAGGGACAGATTCATAACCCAGAGGCTCCCTACACTCTGGAACAGAATCCCAATCCATGTTAGGCAGAGCCCCTCACTAACTCTATTCAAGAGAAGTCTTGACGAGTGGATGGGAGATCGTAGGTTTACCCCGGGGGTCATCTCTGTGTCACTACTAGACAGAGGCACAGTAAACTAAACCCTAAATGGGCATAGTATTCTCATCCTAAGGGGTGGTGAAAGCCACACACACTCTGGCTAGGCTTATAAATGCCCTAGGGCAGATAGCCTAGTACGAACCTATGAACCTATGAACCTATATAATTGCATACTTACTAATAGAGGTCTTGGCTGCTTTCACATGGCCAGGTTTGGAGCACGCACTCAGTGTGACTTTTCAATTAACAAGTCCTGTTATGGAATACCAGCCCAGTTGCGTCTTTGTGCTTTCATAAAATTAATACAGTATGTTCTTTCCAGTGTCTCTAATACAGCAGAAAATCTCAGATTTTCTTGGCGTGGTCTGTCTTCTAACTTTACCTCAGCCAGTGTCTCTAATACAGCAAAAAATCTCAGATTTTCTTGGTGTGGTCTGTCTTCTAACTCTACCTCAGCCATTTCTTCATTTCAGCCTCTGATTTTTGCAGTTTTAAAAACTTATTGAAATAGCTAGTTAAAGCTTTTTCTACTTTTCCAGCCTTTTGCTATTTGAATTGATATATTTCTTCAATGTTTCATTTGTTTTAATCAGCTCTGAGTAGATCTGATTTATGTTTTCCTTTGAATTACTGGGAACCATGTTGTGTACCAAAACTGAAACTTGAACTGCTTTTTGCTGAACAGCTGTAGGATTATTCCCAGTCAGTGTGTGTTTTCTCTTCACTTTTTCTAGCTGATTTTCTTTCACATCCTCTAAATGTCTTCTTTGCTGGCATCCAGGCAGTGTACTTACTAGCCAGTAACTGACTTTTTCTCAAACTGCCAGCATTACTAGCTGTTATTTCTAAGTTTCTTTTTTTTCACACTGGGAGAGCCGAAATTAAGCTGTTGACCAGTGTGCAGCTAACTTGGAAGTCCTAGAGTGCTTCCGTTTAGACCACAAATGCAATGTGGCCATCTATGTACTCTGAAGAGCAATTCAAATTGTTTGATTGAGCCCACTAACATTCTGCGTCCTGGATGGCTACCCACATCACATCAACCTAGCTTTGCTATTGTTAACTGGGACTGTATTAAACTGTTCATCAGCTGTATCTCTACAACTCTTGTCATTAAACTAATATTTAAGTTCAAAGTACAATAGATTTTTTGAAAACTGTAATACTGTCCACTTATGAAACAAAACCTACAGGTACAAATGATCATTTATTTCATATTCTTCTATCAAAATATAGTCTGAAACATTAAGACATAGCATTATAGTTTTCTACTTGGCATTTAGAAATGCAACATATCTACTATTGCATTTATGTGCCCCCTTCTCTGACCAGCGATGGAAAAATATTTTCATTAGAACAGTCCTGGTTAGATGCTGCATTTTCTTTATGTATAACAGTCTGCATTTCTTCGGTTTAATCACAATTTGATTACATCTCAGTATCAGTAATAGAAGAGTACAATCATAAGTCCCTAACTCAGAAGTGGACATATTTCAGTGGAACACACAATAGATTTTGTGTTATGACAATCTCTTTTTCTGTTATTTCCAGCACTATCTCTGGAAGAGGGTAGTAACTAAATGATTTTGTATTACTTTGGGATTCAGTATATTTGACACAAAAATACATTCTTTGTTAAAAAAAGAAACAAAGGAAAATACACTGAGCAGGTAAACAAGTATTTTACTGAATGTCTGTTGTAAAAAAAGGCAAACAAAACAGATATAACAAGTATTTTTGCAGAGATGGAGCCACTTACACCCCATGGCAGCTCAACACCTCAACAGCCCTAATAATACTATCTCAGACTGCTCAAGAGTGAATAAAAGGACAAATACCCTTTACCCACTGTCACCTAGTCACTCCTGAACCACTATCAGTGTTATTCATTATTAATGACAGTGAAATCTACAAACCCTACATTCCCATTCACTAACCTTTTGCAATAAAAATCCCTGAACTCAGAGAATGCACAGTTCCTTCTGAGGCTCTATCTGCTAGGCTTGTCTTTAACATATGGTATTTCATGAAACAGAAACAGAGAACAGACAGGCAAATTACAATGAATGAGGTCTTTATGTCAAAAATGAGGACCAGGTGGATCTTCAGATATACAGTTGCCAATACCTATGGGGAATATCCAATACCAGAAATCTGGATTACGAGAAGCTGATGATGAGGAGTCTGCAGAGAGCGAGCTGGAAAAGGATTTAGGAAGTAGTGTTTGCAATTTCTCAAGTCTGTACGGTGTATCAGGAGTCTGAACATGGAAGAATTGTTGAGAAACTAATTGGGCTTAACTTACCCATTGTGTGTGATAAAGGCTACTGGAAATACTGGTGAATGTAAGTATTGCTCTTCTTAAAAGAAACATGTATGAAGGAATACTGCAGCTCTTATATGATAGCTGTAAATGAACTAGAATATTGTGCCTGTTTCTTCCTATTTTTTGCTGAAAAAAGTATTTTTCTTTTGTAACTAAAAAAACACCTTCTGTAAAATCTGGGAAAGCTATTTTGAGGGACTGGTTTTGCTGTTAAAGAGAGCGCTAACACACCCACACACACAAACGCACACAAACACACACACACACACAAACACACACACACACACACACACACACACACACACACACACACACACACACACACACACACACTCACTCCGTATTCTCTCTGTGTATAACTAGCTGCATTGTTCAAATTATTACATATTTATCTGAAACTATTGCTTACCTAAAATACATGTTGCTGACAATTTGTTATAATAATTTCCAAATGGACACTGGCAGGTGTAGTTCTTTTGACCAATCTGAACACATTCTGCAAGAAGAGTTCCACAAAGTTTTGTATGACATACATCTGTAAATAGGATAAAATGGTTAGTAAAATAATATAAAATAATAAAATATTAATTCTAAACTTGTAAAGCGTGGCGGTTTACTTAAGTATGTTCATTTGCAAGCATTTCCCACTTTTCAAACAATACAAATGTAATTTTAAGTATACAGTAGATGCAATGAGATGGGCAATAAACACTTTACCTTTACGGATAAAGGCATTGTTATATATCATATTGTTTGTCAGTGTACTTACAGAATCAGAGTTCTGAGCTGCTGATGAACTTCATCATGTAGCCCTTGGTTTGAGTCCGTCTGTCTCTGTTTATCTGCTGTGTGATTTTGAGCAAGGCAGATAATAAGACAGTGTTTGCATGCCTTCACTTAAAACTGGTCTCAGCAAAGCTAAACAATATATAGATAGATAGCAAGATGTATAGATATTAGATAAACAGGTGTGAAGGAGAATGGAGGAAAGTGTCTAATACACTCCTTTTGTTTACTTGGTTAAAGAAATGACAAAAGCATCATTTAAAGATTAAAATGTACAACTATATATGTATACATACACACACACACACACACACACACACATATATATATATATATATATATATATATGTATACATATACATGTATATATATATATATATATGGGTCTACTTCTACCCATCAAAATTGGAAAAAAAAACATGTTCTGTAGTTTCCAATTCTTTACATTTATTATGTATTCTATCGTGTTTTCTCTTAAATGACATATTTGCCCCCACTGGTAATTTTCCTATGGACAACTCAACTGCTGTTGTGTTCTTAAAGTTGGTGGCATTTGCAGCTGCCCACCCCTACTGTAAATTTGATCTGGGACACTCCTCCCAGTACCATCTCATTAGCTCATTCTACCTAATACAGAGATTATTTGGAAAGGCCAAACCCCTTAGTCCCTTAACCTTGAATTATCTTCTGTTCCTCCTCTCTCCATTTCCAATTTATAAAAGAAAAAAAAAACACTTTATTCAGCTGCTTATTTTTCTGTATTTGTGTTTCTTCCTACTACTCTGTTAACTCATCTTGCTTTTTCCTGCTACTTGCTGCTTGTTCTCTAAAGTGTTCAATTGCATCTTTTCTGTTGCATTATTACTGCTTGTTTATAGCCTCTTTAAATTGTAGGTGTTATTCTAAGCCTCTTAGTTTTGGTTTAAGCACTTGGGCTTTAGGCCCACACCTTACCTCTCCCTGGCCTTTCTCCCTCAGATTCTGACAAATATGGATAGACTATTTTCTACAGTTTCTCCCACAGTTTGGTAGATATGGGCATCCTAAGTTGGGTGTAGCAACTACCTCATGTACATGAACAATATAAAGGAGACCTCAGAGGCAAAAACACACACAATCTCCACAGCTCTCCACACCACATACCATGCATAGTCCACACACCTGTGTCTCACAGCCACAAAGGCTTAACCATAAACTCAACATATTAGTCATAGTAGACTCCATTGTGAGACACACAGATGTGCCTCTTATAAGGCTGGATAAGGAGAAAGTCATGGTTAGTTGTCTGTCAGGTGCCAGAATTTGCCATATCACATACGCAATCAAGTCTCTCAACAACAGGTACTGTTATGACTCTGTCATAGTCCAAGTTGGTGTGAATGACTTGAGGTGTACCTCCCTGGACTATATGAAGAGAGACATGATTGAGCTCACTGATTATGTGTCCCAGGCAGGTGTGACCCTAGCCTTAAGCAGCATTTTGCCATCACACAGAATGATGCCTCAATGCAAACAGAAAATGATTGAGTTTAACAAATGGCATAGTTTCTAGTGTCATTCCAGGGGATCCAGTACCTGACAGCCTGGTAAGATATGATCAACAGACCACGATGCTTTGATGGCCTGCATCTGCCTCACCTGAGCGTCAGGCTTCTGGTAAAGGCTCTTTCTTCTACTATAGTACCTTTTTTAGGAAAAGTGATGAGGTTAAAACTACTAACGTCAAAATTTCAACAAAACACAAATTAAAGGTCATGCTGCTAAATGCTAGGAGTCTAAACATGAAACTGCACTCATTGCAAGCATTCTTAATCCTGGAAAATGCTGACATCTGTGCAGTCACAGAAACCTGTTTCAAAGCTGTGGAGAGAACCCCAGACTTACCTGGTTACTCATCCTATCATACATTCAGACCCCAAACTGTGGGCAGTAAAGCCAAAGAAGGCGGAGTTTCAAAATATATTAAAGATATACACACCTCCAGGCTGGTCAAACAGTATGATGCACAGGAGACACTCCAGGTGCAGTTAACCATGGACAAGACCCCTAGTCAAATCATAGCTATCTACCGGCCCCCAAATCTGACTCAAGATGCTCAATCTGACTATCTGGACCTGTTCAAATCTATCAAGATTCAACCATTTACCCTGATCCTGGGTGACTTTAACTACCCAAACATAGACTGGAAGAACTACTCATGCCAGAACACAAATCCCCAGAGATTTCTTGATTTTGTCTATGCAAATGCCTTGGAACAGCTAGTCGATACCCCCACAAGAGGTGGTAATATCTTGGATTTGGTATTAACCAACATGAATAACCAGTTCAGCATCCCTACAGTATCATCCTCCCTGGTAAGATCCGACCATAAAGCAGTCACTTTCGAAGTCATCATCTCCTCAACCCCCATCTACCTAGGGTCAGACATAAAAAGTTCTACAAAGCTGATTACAGCCTCCAGAGGGATGGTATAAACAGCGTCACAGCTCCCTCCACCTCAGTAGGAACTGGCAGCAATATCCAAAACTACACCAAAGCACTATATGAGCATTTATATAGATGCATGGAATCAGGAATACCGACAGGACTAAATCATCCACCGCAAGAAAGAATAAACCTGTCTGGTGGATATCTGCAATAAATAAACTCTATAACAATAGGAAAGAAAATTGCTGTACAAGACCAATTAGGAGCAGGTGCCTAATTTTAAGCAATGTCTCCTTAGCCTGAGCAAGCAAATAAGAGCACTAGTGAAATCCTCCAAACTTTGAGTCCAAATTGGCTACATCTACTGGAGACAATCCTAAGGCCTTCTTCACATATGTCTGCAACCTCAAAGAAAGCACCCAGATCTGTTCAGAACTGGTGGTTAAAGACACTACATATACAAATGCCTTAGATATAGCAAAGTTACTGGCTGACAGATTCAGCGAAAACTTTACCTCTCTATCCCCCCTTCAGTAAATCAGGACATCCCCAGTACCTGCCCCCTTCCCCTTATAGCTAGGGAACAGGTCATCACTGCTTCCTCAAAGGCAAGAAATACAGCCTCCATGAGACCCAATAACATCCCAGGCTACATCCTATGTGGACTCAGGCAGGAACTTGCAGAACCATTAGGATCCCTATTTAACCAAAGCCTGAGTACCAGCTTTATCTCAGCTGAGTGGAGGACAGCCACTGTTATCCTTTTGCACAAAAGTGGAGCATCCACCCATCTGGGAAATTATAGACCCATCAGCCTAGCTAGTCTGATTAGCATGGCCATGAAATGGATTATCATGGACCTCACTAAAAAAGACATTGGCAACCTCCAAAGACTCGATCATGCACAGTTTAGCTAGATCAAGGCGAGGTCATGTCTGTTAAATTTGGTTGACTTCTTTGAAACAGTCAGCAAAGCCATGGATGAATGGAAGATGGTGCATACTGCCTACCTTGAACTGGCCAAAGCCTTCGACACTGTTCCCCACTCTGCATAATATATACATCTTCTCTACTAGACAGCAATCCATATGTTACCAGATTGGTAGCAAACTGGATCACTGACAGAACCCACCTAGTCAAAATAGGGGAAGCCACCTCAAGCAGTAGACTACAAGTGGCGTACTCCAGGGTTCGGTCTTGGGGCCTCTGTTATTTGAGATGAACTTTTCTGAGGTGCAGGCCAAAACCAGTGAGATATGGCTGATCAAGTTTGCAGGTGGCTGCAAGCTGGGTACTGTCATGGATTCCCTTAGTGATGTGGACATCCTCCAAGAGGGTCTCACTCAGACAAATGACTGGTGCCAAAAACATGGCCTCAAGCTGAATACCAAAAAATACATCATCATCCCCTTTGAGGAGTGTGACACCCCCATAAATTATCACATTAATAACAATGTCATAAGCACGCAATCAGGTAAGAGGGATTTGGGCACCCAGGTTGAATTTTGACCACCATGTTCCTTCTGTTGTACGGAAATCCTTTTACATGGCCCACCTCATAAGTAAGGGCATCTCATCCAGGGACAAGGAGGTGATAAAATCCCTGTGTTCTTCCCTTATAAGGCCCATTATTGAGTACAACTCCCCTTTCACCATGTACCTCTCAAAGCACATGCAGCAGCTGGAGAGACCACAGAGGTTCCTCACCAGAAGAATCCAGGGCCTCAAACATCTACCATACACAGATAGGCTAAAAGCCCTATCTCTCTACTTAGTTTTATACAGACTTCTCAGAGGTGACCTCTGTCTTGCATACAAGGTGATCACGGACCCCGCCTTGATGGGACTGCTGCATATCAGCAAGTCAAGCTTCACTCCAGTAATGCACATGCGTGGCCTCAACCTGGTCTATGACATCAACAGGACTTGTTGGTGGGACAGATTTGTGTCCCAGAGATTCCCCTATCTGTAGAAATAGACTCCCTCTCCATGTCAAGCACAGTACCTCTTTACCCCTTTTTAAGCACAACCTGGATAACTGGATGTGAAACAGAAAATACACCCCTGGGATTCCACCCATGACCCTGCCAGACAGGGTAATCAGGTACTGACTTTTCTAAACATGGGCTAAAATTTTGGTTAGGTTTATAAGGGCCTCAGGGCTAATAGCCTAGTAACTTCCTATGATCCCAAATGTGAATAGTATTAAGAATATAGTAAGAAGAATAGGAATTCTGGAGTGGTGTAATACGTGCGATGTAGATGTAACTATATTAGAAGACACAAGATTTTTAACAAATGAAAGATTACAGACAGAGAAACTATAGGGAGGAGAGATAATCTGGAATTGAAATGAGAGATGTTCTTGAATAGCCATACTCTGCAGAAGTACAGTGAAGCTACTAGATGTAACTAGCAAAAATAGAAACATTAAGCACTGTACATTTAAAATGGAAAGAACAAATATATAGAATTATAGCATTATATGCATATACTAACTATAAAGAAAGGGAATGCTTATTCCATCAGATTTTAGACTATGTGGTAAATATGAATATTATAATAGCAAGAGACTTTAATTGTGATTTAAGAGGCAAGCATAAGAGAAAGAAAGTGATATACGAAAATGTTAGAAATTATAAGATGTAGTAAGTTAAAACTTTGGGACAAAAATTCATGCTTTTACAAAAGGGGTATCTATAGGCCTGAAATAGATTATTTTATAGTATAAGAAAGTTTAGTTATGAGAGAAGGTGAGAGAGTTGAAATGGGATATTCTGATCATCTTGCAAAATGGCTAGAGATAAAAGAAAACAACAAATATATATTAAAATAGACAAAGCAATACAAAGAATAAATGAGATCATATGGAATGAAGAAGGAAAGAAACTAATAATACAGTTATGGAAAGATCATATTACTATGAGAACATTTTATAAAAATTTTATAAAAATTGGCCTGAATGGTGGATGATATTTAAGAAAAAAATATTTTTTTTACAGTGACAAGAAGATGTGATAAAGGTAGGGAAGGAAAAATATAAAATAATTTGTCAAAGAAAAATAATTATATAAAATAAATCAAGAAAAAATTCAAGCATTGTTAAGTAAGCCAAATATTTTTACAAGGAAAAAAGAGAAGTATCGAGTTATTTAAGCAGATTAGTAAAGGAAGATGGTAGTATAATGAGAGAAATAATGTAAAAGGAGAAATAGAAAGAACTCAGGAAAAGATTATGAATAGTGTAGGACAATATGTACAAGAAATGTTTAAAGAAAAAGTAAGGCAGTGAGAAAAACATGAAGTAAAAAAGTTAACAGAAAAAGAGAATAAAGAGTTGAAAAAGGAGATCTCTTTAAATGACCTAGATAAAGTAGGTCCAGATAGAATAGATTATGAAAAGTATAAACATTTAGGGGACTGGCAAAAATATTTTTTAAATATTTTGAATAACTTGTTAAATGAAAGTTTTATATATGAAGAATTATGTAGTGGAATACCTAAATTCATATGGAAGAAGGAAGACAGAAAACAATTAAAAAAACTGGAGACCAATACTATTAAATAATAATGATTATAAGATCTTTATGAAAATAATACAATGAGATTTAAAACTAAAGTGGAAAGCATTATGGAAGATAGCATATACAGTATAAAGGGGAAGGGTTGTCAAGAACTGTTAATTATAGTTAGAGAAATTGTAGATGATATTATGAACAGAAATGAAGAAGTCAAAATCATGATAGGAGAACTTAATAAAATATTTGACACAACTGGACATGAAATCCTTTGGGTAATAATGAAAGACTATAAGAGAGAAAGTTAGGAAATTATGTATGTCAGCGTATAGTAAACATAAATAAAAATAATTGTAAATGGCAGATTTAGCTAAGACGTACATTGAAGAGTGGTGTAAGACAGGGATGTCCAATGAGTTGTATATTCTTTGCATTATTTATGAATGTGATAGTTATGTAAAATCAATTACAAAATGAAGAAGGTGGGATATATAACACTTGAAGGGTTAAAAACTCCAGTTCTCTTAACATATGCAGATGACATTATAATAATTGCAAAAAAGCAAAATCTAGATAAAAGAGGTTTAATAATTTGCGCAAATGAGTATCTAAAAATGAAAGGGATGGCTTTAAATAAAGAGAAAAGTTAACGTTTAGGTGATGTAGTAAAGACTGGGTATATATTTTGCAATAAATTAAATTTCTGTGTTAGGTATAACATTTGGGAATAAAGATGTAAGTAGAATTCAATGGGAAAAAGTGATAGAAGGTGTAGATCAGTATATGTGCATGTACCTTTAAGAAGCTATCCATGGGCTTGCACAAGTGTACAAATACTGAGCATGTGCAAGCCTGACTGCCATTTTGTAGTTAGCTGTTAAGACGTGAACATGTGTGCATGCAAGGTCTGACATTTAGTTTGTTTATATGTTATGATGCTGCTATCCATCCTGATGTGTTTTCTGTATAATAAAGCATCTAAACAAACTACCCCATGTACTTCATCTTCTATGTATAGTGTGATGAGTGACATTAAGGAATAAATCGAACGTGTCTTTTCTGGACAACATACAAATTATCATTCAGAAAAAAAGGCTTTTTTTTATAAATTCAGTACTGATGGGAAAATGGCATACTTAGCAAGTGTATTTATATTGCCAACAGTATTTGAAATGGAATTATTGCATATATTTTTTCATTTATATGAGATTCTAGATTACACCCAGTAAAAAGAGAAGTTTTGTATGTAAATAAAGAAGAAGGAGGACGTTTAGGGTTAATTAACCCAGTGGTATATGCTACTTCATTAAATTTGTACAAAGTGTTTATTTATTTTATTTATTTGACATTTGTTTACCAGGAAAGTCCAACTGGGTATGAGCCCATTTTCAGTGGAGGCCCAGAGGAGAAAAGCTCCACAGTACACATAAAGAAAATTAAATTGAACAATGGTTACAAATATTAAAACAATAATAAAGTAGTACAGTATGTGAAATACAAAATAAGCAAAATATAAAGGCAAGCAATAAAGTTGACCATACATTATGTACAAGGTAGTTACCATACATTATATACAAGGTAGAAGAGAGTTCCTAATGTGCATGTCGTAAAAGCCATACACTTTTTCTGGCAGACATACTAGATAATACATTTCAGTCAAATTCTGGGAGAGAAAAAGGTTAGTTTAAGAATATAAAGAAAGGATATTAGAATTTTAAGGAACTAAAGTGAGGTGAGGCTAGAAAGTAGGTAAAGCAGGAAGGGAAATAAGACATATCAAGAGAAAGTCTATTAATAGAGGTGAAGAAGGAAACAGAAAAGAGTACTAAGATGGCAAGGAGCATGGGCAGATCCAATTATTGGTTAGATGTTCTTTCAGCCTAGACTTGAAGGAACAGTAGTGGGGTATGTCTGATTACTTCTTGAATGCTATTCCATGATTTGGCAACACAGTGAGTGTACAGACTAACCCTGTTAGATCTTTGAGGTTTGTAAATAGATAGTAGATACCTGTGACAGGAGTATAGGTCACAAGATGGAGTACGGTGATGTAGTAGTGATGATATAGTTTGTGTAAATGAGTTGTAGTACAGTAATTTATGCATTAATGTTAGTTGATTAAATGCGAGAAGGTGGGGTAGTTCCAGCCAATTTTGGGACTTGAATGCATAGAAAAGTTGAGAGCAGTGGCCCTGACCTGTGGCAAATTTAGCTACTTTATTATAACAGTGACTAAGTTTTGCTTTGGGGTAAGAGTGAAGATTGGTTAGGATAGGTGAAGCGTATAGAAGGGAGGGTAAGAGATAGGTGGAGGCAAGGATTACTCATATGGAGTTAGAGATGAATTTCTTAGCCCTATACATCATACCCAATTTTTGATTTTTTTATGATGTTGCTGACATGTAGGTGAGACTTAAGATTGTTGTTCATAGGTTCATAGGTTCATAGGTTGGTACTAGGCTATCAGCCCTAGGGCCTATACAAGCCTAGCCATAACAATTCCCTGGCTATTTCTTCCCACATTATTTACTTTCCTGGACCCCTGTCTAGCAGGGTGACTGACGTGATCCCTGGGGTGAATTTCCTTTCTCCCATCCAATCGTCAAGGTTCCTCTTGAAGAGGTCCAAAGAGGCACTCTGCTTGACATGTATGGGCAATCTATTCCAGAGTCTGGGGAGTATAGGTTCATAGGTCGGTTACAGAATTTTTATATATATGCATTTTCCTGAGATTATATAGGCATAGACATAGGTTAGTAATATGCTAACTGCTCTTGTGAGCCATTGTAAGCCTAGCCAATTATCCCTTGTGAGACTCAAACCCTGCACCTTGTGTTTGTAAGGCAAACACCTTAACCTTTAGGCCACCAACCCAACCCTTGTCAATAGTTACACCTAACAGTTTTGAATGTGACATCACATTAGTTAAAGTATTGTTCTGAGAAGTAATAGAAAATTTAGAAGCATCTGGAGAAAATTGTTTTGGTAAAAATAGTAGAAGTGCAGTTTTTTGGGGGTTGAGTAGTAAATGGTTGTTGGTGAGAAAAGACTCAAGTGAACTGAATGCTTCTTGTGTTAAACTCTGTAGATGAAAGAGAGTCCTGGCAAAGCAGATTAATGTACAGTCATCAACATATTGAATTAGGGTAGCTTGTTTGCTGGCAGTATTAAGATGGTTAATAAAAATGCTGAAGAGAAGTTGACCTAGTATTGAGCCTTGGGGTACCCCAGTGCTAACAGGTAAGTAAGGAGAGAAGTTAGAGCTCCATTTGACAGATTGATATCTGTTAGAAAGCTAGCTAGTGAATCACTGTAAGGATGTTTTGGTCAAGCCCAGAAGAGATAGCTGGGATAACAGATGGGGGTGGGAGACAGTATCAAAGGCTTTGGACAGATCTATGAACAGAGAAGAGACAACGTTTCCTGAGTCACAAGCTTTATTGACAGTGTCAGTAAAGGATAGGAGAGCAGTGATAGTGCTGTGTGCTGGTCTGAATCCATGTTAGGTGGGAGAGATTATTGTCAAGGAGGTATTGAAGAAGTTGCTTATGGATACATTTTTCTAGAATTTTTGATAGTGGTGAAAGAATAGCAGTTGGCCTGTAGTTACAGATTTCTGTGGAGGTGTCACCTTTGTGGAGAGGAAGGATTTTTTTCCACAGGGAGGGCAGTGATAGTGCTGTGTGCTGGTCTGAATCCATGTTGGGTGGGAGAGATTATTTTCAAGGAGGTATTGAAGAAGTTGCTTATGCATACATTTTTCTAGAATTTTTGATAGTGGTGAAAGAATAGCAGTTGGCCTATAGTTAGAGATTTCTGTGGAGGTGCTACCTTTGGTGAGAGGAAGGATGAAGAATTTTTTCCACAGGGAAGGGACATAAGACTCCTTGATGGATCTATTGATGATTATTTAGACAAGGTAGGCAATTGAATCAGCAGACATTTTTAGAAATTCGTTAGGAAGATTGTCTGAAGGGGGGGGGGCATGGCCTGAGATTGTACAGGAGGGATTTGATAAATGAAGTAGGAACTGGTTGAAGGGAAAATGTGGACTTACAGGTAATATGAGGCTAAGAGAGGGTAGAAGGAGATGGAGGGAATTTGTTAGTGATGGAAGTTATGCTATCAATGAAGTAAGAGTTAAATTGAGCTGCTATGTTAGGGGAGGTACTAACATAGGACGGTTGGGTGGAGGACTTACTTCCTGGGTTTAGGATTTTTTTGCTAGTGCGCCAGAAGGTTTTTGGATTGGATCTGTGATGATCTTGTGGCTCTGCATGGAACTGTTTTTGTCTAAATTAACCTGTTTCTTTACAAGGTTAAGCAATGCTTTGAAATACTGTAAATTACTGTGAGGCTTATGTTTCAGGTAAGTTGTCCAAGCGTTGTCTCTTTTTTGATTTGGTATAGACAGAAAGCCAAGGAGTATAGTTGGTTTTGACTCTTTTCCGTATGTGTTAATGTAGGTAAATGAGAAAGATGCTATAGTACTATTAAAACTGTATAATGATAAATTTGGGAGTAAGGTAAAAAAAGAGTGTACAAATGAAGAAATAAAGTATTACCAAGAAAAATAGTTTTGTGGAAAAGAAAAATTAATGATATAGAAAAAGATAGAAAAGTATGGTAAAATAATGTAATGCTAAAACATTACTATGTAAAACCATGGAAAAATCTAACAGATGAAAAAAATTAAAGTTATAAAAATAAGAAAAGATGGTGTAAAGAGAAAGCAGAATATCAAGATTTTTTTGTTGAGACTGGTAATAGATAAAGCAAATATACCACATAAAAAGAAAAGTTATAGAATATGTTTACACTGTCAAGAAGAAGAGACTATTGCACAACACCTGTTTCGGATACTAATAAAATATTAAAGGCAGTAGAAGAATTTGCAAAAATTTCCAATTATAAATTAAATTTAAAAAAAACTAAGATATTCCCATTAAAGACACCTACACCTTTTTCACTATTACCATTAGTAGGGCAGGTAAAATCAGAAGAAAAAATAAAATACTTAGGAGTGGTTTTCTCAACAGACTACAGAGATTTTTATCTCAATAATGTTAAGGTTATTTGGGAGCAGATAGTATCTGACTTGAAAAGATGGGATAATCTGAAATTACCAATAATGGCGAAGACTTCAATTATTAAAATGAATATACTTCCTAGATTACTATATATTTTTAGAGCATCACAAGTTCAAATCTCCAAAAAATTCTTCAAACAGCTTCATACAGAACTAGCTAGATTTCTATGGGAACCTAGAAAAGTTAGGATATCGTATGATAAATTGATGGCTCCAAAAATAGGGAGGGTTGGATCTACCTAATTTGAAACATATTATTTAATAATAAACACCAATAGACTTTTAAGAATAATTAACTTTGATGGGTGTAACTCGAAATGGGTTCCCAAATGGCTGGTTCTTAATCATAAACATGTCAAGGAATTGGATATTAACTGCAAGGCATTACCTTTTTAAACAAAAATACTCTTAAAGTGTACTTCGTGTTGGAACATATCAAAACATATATAGTTTCAGTACAAAATCTCTTTAACTCATTAAATCTTTTGCAAAGTATGATAATTCTTCAACCATTTCACAAAAATCCAAATCTGAAAATTGGTAACCAGCTGATAGACCTTAAGAAATTCCCACTTATAATTAATTTAACCCTACTTGACTCATACCCTTTCTTAGGTATCCCGATTCACAATATTTTAGAAGAGTTGAATCTCCCAAATCGTATCTAATTATAATAAGACAATTAAAAGACCTATCAATAAGTTACCTTAGTAAAGGGAATGACATAATTAAAGAAGAAGATTTAAACATGTGTCTGAACTTATGGCAAACCCTTACACAGGAATGTAAATATATAACTGCAGCATATGGTTTGATTAAAGAAATAAAATATAATAATCAAATATTAATTTCCAAATACTGAGAGAGAAATTGTTGACAATTGAAGAAAGTAAAATACTAAAAGCAATTCACTTAACCATAAAATCTGTGTCCCTTCAGAAGCTATTATTTACCCAATTGATGATATTTAATAACGCGTATTATACGCGTCTCACTCTACACAAATTTAACTCAAAGAACTCACCAAAATGCCCATATTGTATAGATCAAACAGCCGACCTCCTACATATGTTTTGGAGTTGTAAATGTATTTTCAAACTCTGGAATTCCTTGAAACTTCAACTACAAAAAATGGGATATCAACATTCCACACTCTCCTGGGAATTTACGATTTTACATATTCCACCACCCAACTTGGAAAGAACCCAAAGAATTATACTAGTCAATATTTTTTTGTTGATGAAGTTATATATAGCTTCCAATTGGTTGAACCCTTTACAGACATCATGGCAAAATTTCAAGATAGTAGCCACCAAACATATTCTAGCACATAAATTTCTAATTAGTGATCATAAGAAAAATGTAAACAATACAAAAATATGGGAACAAATCTTTAACATTGTATTAGCTTAAAGTTCCATTCCACTATTCGCTGGGAAAAACTGAATAACTGTTGAACTTTATTGAGATAAGTCTTATATGGTTACTAGTTCTTTTTTCTTCATTATTTTTTTTTTTAGAAGTGTATAGGTATGTATAATGATTCTATGTAACTGTTGGAAGCATTCATGTACATATTGTAAGTAGTTGGTAGTACTGTATTAGTTGTTTGGAAAAAATAAAATAAAGAATTATTATTGAAAAAAAAAAGAAGAAGAGACTATGAAACATATGTTTTTTTTGTAATGTAAAAGAGTCAAAAGGTTATGGAAAAACTATGTAAAGAAGATTTTTGAAGACATAAAAGAAGTGGATAAAATAAACATGGATATGATTACATATGAATATTATAAGAATAGAAGTAAAGAATATGTTAAAAGAATAGAAAAAAAGTTATTTTATATTATATGGGTTATATGGAATGAAAGAATAAATAAAACTATGTTTAATGGTAAATGGATTTTAGCAAAAATATTAAGTTAAATCAGATGGTGTGTATAGAAAAAGGAATGGGGGTCAAATAGAGATGAACATTTAGCATAACTGTAAAGGAAATTCTGAACATGTGTAAACAGATTTATACATTTGTACATATGTAAATATTTGTAAATATGTAAATATGTTGTAAATAAATTTTATTTTTCTATATATAAATAAAGGATCCCTACTTTCTGGAGGAGATGAAGTGATGCACTCTCTGGAGCTGCTAGGTGGCACTGTAGAACTGGTACTGCAGCTGCAGTAATACCATGATGGAGGAAAGCACAGCAGAGCTAAATGAGCAGGAGAAAACTTACTGAAGTTAGGAGAAGGGAATGAAATAACTGTTACAGAGCTGGAATATGGATGACCAGAGATACAAGTGCTGATAAAGTTGATGAACCAGGCAGAGAAGATGCTATATGGAATGACAAGGTGGAAACAGTATTGCAGGAAGAATAAACTGACAGATTGTAAATGCAAACTAGGGAAAACAATGGAGGTATTCTTGGCTAGTGGAATAGACAGTTTTCTGGGTTTACCTCTGCAACACGGTTTTTGTTATAAGAAAGAAGAGGTTATGAAGAAGAAGGAACTGAGAAGAGGCAAACATATGCAGTTTCTCAACAGTCACAGAGAAGACAACCAATGGAAAGAATAAAAAAGTAAAAGTGATGGCAGTTTGAAGAGGCATGACATTATTGATAGTATTATGTTGCCACTAAGATTTACTAAGATTTAACATTAAAGACATGTGAGCGTTAATTCATTTGGGAGCTGACGTGTGTGTGTGTGTGTGTGTGTGTGTGTGTGTGTGTGTGTGTGTGTGTGTGTGTGTGTGTGTGTGTGTGTGAAGTGACATTTGAAAGCTCTAACTTGCTGGAAATATTTGCAACTGAGAATGAAAAAAGAAATGCAGTAGCACCATGGAAATACTATATATTTCATTGCTTTGGACTACAACTAAAAAGAAAATAAATTTGCAATTTAGGACTTCAGATATGGATGAACATGAGTTAAAACTGTTTTTTACTTTCACTACTTAGGAAAGTAGTAGTAGTAATAATAATAATAAATTATGTGGTGATAGAAATGTATGGATTGGGGGTTGGGAAGTGTAACAATGGATGTTAAGGATGGGAAAATACAACATATTTCCAATGCAATAATTGTGAATGGTGAAAAAGAGTATGTTATGTGATGAGGTCAATCCAAAGCATATTATTTCTGTGAGATGAAAATTACTTAGTACAAGACTATAATAAATGAAGATGTGGCCATCCAGCATACCATGCCATACAGCAAAAACCTGCAAGCATTTTGTAGAAAATGTAAAAAATGTGTACACTTGTTTCACTGTCACACATTAGAAAAGGAAAGAATAGGTGAAGAGGAAACCTCAGAAGAAAGGCAAACAGTATAAAATATTATTACAGAAGATGGTGAAAGAGAACATGTTATGGGGAGGGGATACTGAAGAAAGGTTAAACAATGGGCAGTGGAATGGTGCAGTGGTCAGTATTATCACTTTACAGCAAGAGGTTCTCCGGTTTGAACCTCATCTAGGATGCCTTCTGTGTGGAGTCTGCGTGTCCTCCCTGTGATGGCGTGGGTTTCCTCTGGGTACTCCAGTTTCCTCCCACATTCCAAAGACCTGCATCTGGAGCTTGTCTCCCCAGGCCTCCACTGAAAATGGGATCTGTCCCAGTTGGACTTTCCCAGTAAACAAATGCTAAATAAATAAAAAAAAATAAATAAATGAAGAGTTACTTGGAGAAGAAATAACAGTTTAAAGTGAGGTTATTAATACAGAATAAGAGAACAGATTTACAATTTCAGAAAGTGAAGAGGAAAAAGAGAGAGAAGAGGGAGCAACAAGCACAAGACAGTAAAAAGACAATTGGTGGAAGGAAAAGAAAAACTTTGGAAGTAAAATGTTTACAAAAAAAGGGAAATAATGACATAGGAATGTTATCATTAAATACGAACAACACCAGAAATGATATAAAAGGTTTGGCCATGGTAGAATGGTGAAAATGGATGTTTTTTGCTTTCTAGATATTAGATGTAACAAAGAAGAATAAATATAGGCAGTATGGGGAGGAGAAAATTGTTTTCTTGGTAGGAAATGAGACAATCTGAAATAGGAACTCTTATAAAAAAATGAAGAAATAAGAATTTTAGATGCAACAATAATAGTACCAGGAAAGGTAGGGATATTTGATATGAGAATAAAACAAAAAGGTATATGATTAATAGTGATTTAAACATATATTAAAGTGATAGAGAGAATACCAAACATGATGGTAGGAGATTTTAGCTATAACACAAGGAAAGTGAATGGAAAAATATGCTAAGGAATTTAATAAAATATGGACATTTAAAAGTAGAAAAGAATAGAAAATGTTCACACAAAATTGGAGTTTTTAAGACTGAAATTAATTATATAACATATTCTAAAGACAAGAAAGAAATAATGGAGGGGAGGATACAAATAGCAGAGTTTACAGATCATCAAGCAGAATTAACTAGAGTAGGGTAAGACAGCAAATAATAAAGGAAGGAAAGGGGGGATAAAGAGATTAACTTCAGAGTTCAAAAAGGAGGAAGAAATGATAAATATTGGAGGCCCATAATGTTAGGAAATACTGACTATAAAATATGTATGAAAAAAATAGAAAAATGTTGGAAAAAGTATCAGATATGGTAGAAGAAGAAGGGATTTGTGGTTTAAAAGGAAGAGAGGTGAACTAAACATTAATTTTAATGAAATAAATAGTAGAGATGATACATAAAGAAAATAAAAATATAAGTTTGATAGGATATGAGCCATGAACAATGTATCAGGTTTTAGAGGCATATAGAATAGGAAAAAAGATTTCTGTAATAAAGAAATGTTATAAAAATTCATGAGTACAAGTTATGTTGGATGGATGACAAAAAATAAGTATTAAGAGTGGAGTAAAACAAGGACTCCCAGTGACTATGTGCTTATTTGTATTAGTGATGAATACAGTAGTAAACACATACATGTGTGAAATGAGGAAGGCCAAATGTGAGATGGAAGGAAATGTTACATTACCAAAATGTATGGCACATGCAGGTAATTTAGTTTTAATAATAAAGTGAAGTTTTAATATGGGTCAAAAATCTGGTCTGCAGTTTAAGGAATTTAATGAGATTTAAAAAAAGGAATATATTTCACAAGAAAGTAAGTAAAGATCTTGACTGACATTTGGTGAGTATAAAAGTATAAGTCAATGGAGAAAGATACTAGAACAAATAAACAATGTTAGCTTAGTGAAAAGTTTTAACCTATCATTTCAGAAAAAAAGACATATATGTTGAATACTTGTGTATTGTGAAAAATAGCATATTTGGGGTAAATATACAGGTTTCCTACTCAAATGGAAAAAGAGTTATTAAAGATTCATTTAGCTTCATTTGGGGATCAAGGCTAAACCTGGTGAGAAAAGGGATAATTTATAATAAAAAGAAGGTGGTTTGAATTTAAAAAATCCAGTGACACACTTAGCATCTATGCAGATATTTTGGATAATGAGAAAGGAAAAGAAAGAAATGATAGGTAAGATGTTATATGAAAAACACAAAACTATATGGGAAATAAAAACAAGGAAAAGAAAAGGAAAAAGGCATAGAACAGAAGAAAAAGAATACAAAAAATGAAATTGTGGAAGTTAAATGTAAGAAAAAACTAAAAACGAAGTCAATGGGAAAAGAAAAGAATGGTAAAATATGATTTTAGATAAAACTGTTGCTGTTCCAATGGAAGGAATTAAAATAAGATGATAAAAGGTACTAAAAGAAGAAAACGTTATGATATTTTTTTATGAACCAGATGAATTTTTTGTGGAGAATTTTATTAGACAAGTTACTGGTGAAAGAGAACATGAAATATAAGGTGATAAAGGCAAGAACATGTGTTGACTATTCTGAAGAAGAAACAATAAAACATTGTTATTTGGATTGCAAAAAGAGCAAAGAACTTTGGGAAAAGTTAAAAAAATTAATATAGGTGGGAAGAGTTTAAATGTATACATATGAATGTGATATATGTGAAGTATGATAAAGTAAAAAGTGATATTTATAAATCAGATAAAGTACTGTTTATGACAAAATGAATACTGTGGAAAAAAGATGTGAGAATTTGTTATATAACAAGGAAATGGAAGAGTATGATGTATTAGCTAAATAAGAAGACAATTGTGAAAGAAGGTGTGGGGGAACAGAAGATAAATATAAAAGAAAAAATAATGAAAAAATAGAACTGTTTGGTTAAGTTTTTTTTTTTGTTGATAACTTGCAAATAATTTTAAGTATGAATGTAAAAAATGCTACATGTGTAAATAATTTTTTTATGTGATACAAAATGAATGTAAATGTTAATAAAGCACCCCTCTTTTTAATAGGTGATGTCAGATCTTTTACAGTCACCTGAACCATCACCAACTCAAACATATGACACATCAGTTAAACATCTCATCTGAAGGATGATATACTCAGGAGTGCACCCCCTCCCTTTATGCTTCATTGCTATATAAGTAGTCTGTCTACCTGGTACGGGAATAGAAACTGAAGCCTTCTGCACCAAATGCAAATGCTGCCTGTTGCATCAATAACATTGTTAACTTCACTGCTAGCTATAGATTTCTATCAATGTCCCTCAAAAATCATGGAAATAACCTTAATGCCATTGAGAGTTTAACTATCAAACCGAATACATTGTTTCTAGAGGACCTCGATTATCCAAGAATTGACTGGCATACTTACATTTCCAAAAGTGGATATGCTTAGCATTTCCTAGACTTTGATAAAGGCAATGCACTGGAGCTAATTAGAAAACTACCAACTAGAGGCTGTAATATCTTTGAAAAAGTCTTTACCAACCTAGCTTCCACCTGCATCCCACTCTGCAGCTCCACATCTTTGGTTAAGTCTGATCAGAAATCACTCACCTTCTCCGTCAGTCTTAACCGTACCACTCCACCATCAAATTAAACTATTTTCTGGCCTTCCCAAAGCAAATTTATTTCTGCTTATAGAAGACCTCCCCAAAATTTCCAGCAATCCCCTTCAAATAGACCCAGTTGAGATGTTGCCACATTCACATTCAATTTTTACCAGCATCTATACAGCTCCATAGAACAATCTGTACCTCTGCAGCTGCATTGAACAGTCTGTACCTATTTGTCCTAAATATAATGGTAAATTGAGGAATAAACCTCTCTGGGGGATTCCCAAATTAATAAATTATATAGCAAAAGAAGGACAATTAAGAATTCCACATCCCTTTACTTCTGAAACATTTCAGCAAAAAACTTAAGAGCAATATTACAAAATGAAAAGCATGAACTTAAGGTCACTACAGATACCAAATGAAACTGCAAATCTTTCTTCAATTATGTCAGTAAATTAAGGAACAATGTGCAACAATGCACTGAGTTAATCCACAATAATTTAACACATTCCAATCCCAATATATAGCCACTATATTAGCAGGCAATTTTAGTACTATCTTTATCCCACTTACATAAATTGTTGTATTCACTATACTTGAAAATGTAGTTTCTCATCTAAGTAGGAGAAGTCTTAGAATTCTGTCAAAGGATAAATAATGTTTGTATTAGACCAGATAACATACCAGGCTATATTTGCATCAGTGCCAAGCATGCAATATTTAAGCATCTTCTTGAACTGTTCAACTTCAGCCTATCATAAGGTTTTATCCCTGATGCCTTGAGAACAGCCACTGTAACTTCTCTACACAAGGGTGACCCCTCTACAGACCCAAGTAATTATAGTCCCATCATCCTCACCAGACTTATATGCAAAGCCATAGAATCTATTATACTGGGATGAATTTAGTCAGACATAGGTAACTTAACTGATCGAGACCCCAATCAGATTCATTTTGAGAAGGAGTTATGTCTCCTCAAGCTGGTAAGCTTCCTGGAAAAGTTAACAGAGGCTGTGAACATTAATCACTCAGTGCATAGTGCTCATCATGATCTGACCAAGGCTTCTCACAATATTGCTATGCTAGTATTGTTAAAAATATTAGACAAATGTAATGCAGGCCCTTGTGTTATCTGGTGGATTGCAAAAGGGCTATCCAACATATCCAAGGTTGTAAAGATTGCTCATACCCTCTCTAAATATAAAATTATAACTAGTAGTGTACCACAGGGATCTGTGCTGGGCTCTTTCCTGTCTGGCATTATCCAATCCAATATTCCAAAGTACACTTGGCCAAGTTTGCTGATGACTTCAAGCTGGGTAGTGTTATCCATTCATCTACTGATTTTAAACGGCTCCTGCAAGGGCTGGGATATGCAAACACCTGATGTTCTGAAAATGGTAAAAAGGTGCATCATAGTAGAATTCAGCAGAAAGATTTTCCTACCGCATATGTTATAAATGATACTCTTCTTTTCTGATAGATGTGATCATAAGGAACCTGGGTACTTATGTGGACAATTCCCTGTTATTCAGTCATCATTTCTTCACCATTGAACTAGTCAGGAAAACCTTTTGACTGGTTCATTTAGTTTCCGAGGGAATATCTTCAAGATCCAATGAAGCCATCGAGCCACTGTACTCTTCCCTTAGCATACTGATCACTGAATACAACCCCTTGCTCCCCCCTCCCTCTTTGGTATGCATTGACTGAAATATAATGTTAAATGACTCCAAAGATACCGTAACAACAGTAGCTGTGCCACTGCAGTATAAAGCCACCTCTGGGCACACCTTACTTGAAGTTGTAAAAGTATAGCTGTATGCTCCTAGATTTTACTTTTCATGTGCCTGTGTCCACTCTCTCCTCACCTTCATGCCACTTTCTTCTCCCTTCTTGTAATACCTGATATTCTATCTTAAACTTTGCTCACTGCTTTTCTGCTTTAATTTACTTAGCATACCTCTTGTGACTTTCTATTTGTTTTTACAGTTCAGACAGCACATCAACCACTCGTGCCCCCCCCCCCCCCAAGAGGTGCTGACCTGACTGCAACCCAGCAAACTAGAAACATAAAGAGAATACCCTACTAGACAGCAAAGAAGAGAGGACTAAGACCTGCATTCCCCAGATATATTAATGTATGTTCTCATAAGAATGTTGTATCTCTCCATACAAGTAATTTAATGTCACTACTTAGTGCTCATATTCAACAGTCTGCAGTGCTACCTTGTGTCCCCCCCAAATAGTATAACACTACCTGAAACCCACACAGCCACTATATTACCACGGAAATCCCTCTAATTTTAATGTCTGTTAAGCTCATTCAATTATCCATCAGTTACGTACCCCATAGGGCTCCACTGATCCTTCACTCTAGCAGTAAAGACAACCCATGCCCTAACCCTAACTGCACTGATCAAGAAACAGCCTCTCTATTCAACACCTTCTTGGTGGAATGTATAGCTAAACTTACTGCCAGCTTTCCCAGCTCCCTTCCAATATCTCCATCCATACCTCCCCCTCTAATCTCACAAAACACATGGCTTCCTTCAGCCTCAATCCTGTTCCCATGCACATAATAAAAAAACTCTTCCTCTGACTAAAACCATGCTCCAGTGCAACAGATAATTTGCCTGCATCCTTCCTCAAATTATCTGCCAACAATATAGGCCTCGTTATCTCCATTATAATAAATAAGTCTATCCAAGAATCTTATGCTCCCTTACTTTGGAGGCAAGCATTCATCACTGCACTCCATAAAGGTGGTAAAAACACTGACACTACTAATTTCTGTCTATTTCCATACTTTCCCTACTCTCAAAAGTCCTGGAGTAATGTATTCACTCACAACCAATGCCATATCTAACACATAACAACCTCCTAACCCCCACACAACATGGATTCCATCCTGGCCATGCTACTATCACTGCACTCCTCTCCTTCCTTGAGTCAAGCTTTTATCTCTGGCAAAATCATATCAACCCTGTTCCTAGACCTTTCCATAGCCATCGACACTGTCTCCCACCCTATACTCCCTTCTTAACTCTCCTCCCTTAATCTCAACTCTTCCACCATAGCTTGGATCACCAGCTTCCTCTCCAAAAGACAACAAACTGTTAAATGGAAACATTCCACCTCATCCTTCTTATACACCCCTACTGGGGTACCCAAGGTTCTGTCCTTGGGCCCTTAGCGTTCAAAATATTCATCAACAACTTTCATCACTCCATTTTGATACCACACTAATCCAGTATGCTGATGATTCAACAATCATCTGCTCAGCTGACACCCTTTCCAACCTTCTGCAGATAACCAAGTCAGCTTTCTCAAATACTGAAAGTGGGAATGCCCATGCACCTTCCCCATATAGGTCCCTCTAATATTAAAACCCATCTTCAAGGGCTCTGCATCATCTCTGCATTCACATCATTTGCCTTCCTACTCATCCTTACCTACAAACTTTAATAGTTTACTTCCAACAATTTCTCTTGCTCAATTGTAATTCACTGTTAATGACTCTTAGACTAAAGAGTTGCAAGATGTATAATTATTATTATTGTAGAATGCTGCATGAAGCTGATGACTTCTTTGTTTTGCATGTGTATATGTTAATATGTTTCTCATGATAACTAGAGTTTTTCTCCCTTTTCTTCCAGGGCCTCCACTGAAAACAAGCTCTTTTAAGCCCAGTGGACTTCTCCAGTCATCAAACTGAAATAAATAAATAAATAAATAAATACCTTACCAAGAAAATTAAAGGCCTTTAGTTCTTCAGCTATCCTGATAGAGTAGCACAACTCTCTTTTACTCAGAGGCCTTCAGAGAGCTCCAAAGTAATCTGTATCTCACTTTTTGAGCCATGAAAGACCCAGCCCTACCTGACTTCCATTTTATTTGCAAAACCAGTGAATGTACAAACACATACAAACTAGGAACCTAAATCTGTACCAAAAATAGCATGATTTACTGGTGAGATAGGTTTCTAACTTATTTCCGGCTTATGTAATAAGTTACCACTACAGGTCAAACAAAGTACTATTTTGGCTACCTTTAAGGCTAGTCTTGATGATTGGGTGGGCAGGCACAAATTTACACCAGGCTTATCATGTACAGCCTTGCTCGGTTTGGGATGTGAGTGGCTGAAAAATGAAGAATGAGCTTTTAAATTTGTCAGTTTAAAGGTGTATGTAGCTAAGCATCTTATAATTCATGGGATCACTTATTTAGCATTGTTCCAATGTTTGTATGTTTGTAGAAACTCCTGCTAGCAGAACATCTAATAAAAACACCAAGAAAAAATGTTGTACCATATTTCGGATAAATCAACTAGACAGATAAACTGATGTGACTTCCGATCATCCAAGAAGACATACTTCCAGCCAATGATGCACATGGAGAAGACAAGTAATACGGTCTAACCTCTATGAGATCTATATTCTAGCTGAACCTTCTAAAAGTACCACAATGAATGACATAAAATTCACTGTAGCTAAATAAGTAGCCTTAATACTACATCTCTGTATCAGTCATGAAACTAGTGCCTTTTTCATCTGTAAACCATTTTTCCATGTAAATAAAAAAATTGAAGAAAAGACATCACTAGAAATTAAATGGCAAATCTCCATACCCACATGCAGTTTTTTTCCACCTGCACCCTCTCCCCATTATTTAATAGAAATATATAAGGACTCAGAATATAGATAGATATTTCCCCTGTCTGATTAATGGGCTGCCTATGAAATGGTCCATTGATCACATGAACAAGTACTAATTCAAGCAACCAAGACCGGTCTCAGCCCTACTGTATACAGAGTAGGAATACTCAACAGCCTTGAGATAATCCTCCCAGGCACATCTTATATAGGGACTAGAAAAGAGTTAGAGATTCCAATAATCCTTAGAAATTGGTCTCACATGAAAGCCCTAATCTGAGTGATGTGAAATGCAAAACTGAGCACCCAGTGAACTGCATAGCATAAAATAAACAAGAAGATGTAATGAAAGCTTTGTTCTGTTTGACAAAATGAGCTATAGATTCAGTATTTCTCAAGAACCTTAGGAATAGCTCTTGCAGGAAATAGTAGCCTGTAAAACCTATTAAAGATCTTAAGAAATGCTGTTATGAGGAAGAGTAACAGTGTGGTCAAAACTGCCCATTACAACTCATAAAGTCTGTCTCCTTCCATCTACAAAAATGCATGGGGGAAGGTAGGATAGAATGGTGTTCCATCTAACAAAAGCTCCTTTCACTGAGGCTGCAGATGGAACATTTTTCACATTAAAAATCATGGTAATATGTATTGTCCATGCATAATTCTGCATATGATGAAAGTTCAACTCTGCCCATTATATTTTTCTGTCCAGAGTCCCCAGCCAACAGTGATCATCACCACCATTCACACAAAAAAATGTCTAAATTCTCCATTTGGGACCTGTAGCAATCTTGCCTGGGAAATGTGTAAACTTCTACTCAGTCATATTGCCAGAAATAGGGGAATGTATGCTCCAGTTATTTAAACTAATTTTCCTACTTAAAGTAGAGAAGTTCTAAAATCTTGAGTGTTGATCTAAAGTGCAATAACATGACCCCCTGTCTTGCACTGGAGAGATTAATTTGTAGCCTATATCTGTCCAAAACCTTCCAACAGGTGTCTTCACCTTGGGAGTTAGGCTATTGTGTCTCAGAGGACTACTAAAAGATAATCAACAAAGAAGCTGAGCTTTGCCACATTACCGCACTCCTGAGTTCTGGAATCAGCTGGGCATACCTTTCTCATGTCTCTAGTAACTGAAGATCAACTTGACAGACTCTTGCCTTTACCCTTCATACAAACATAAGACTATATCTATGATGGAGACCAATAAGTGCATCTCACAAAGTTTAAATGGGATATAATCCCATTCTAGCCTGCCAGATATTTTCTGTGCATCCAGGGTGAATTGCAATGGTGGCATTATCTGCTTGTCTTATTCTATAAAACAAGCAGATCACCCTTTCAATGTCATTCTGTATATTCCTACTTGGGCTACATCCTGACTAGAGTATATTGATCACTTCAGACACATGAAACCTTAGCTTCTTGGCTAAGCAATTTGTAATTCTATTTAAGTAAATATATGGGCCTGTATCACTCACATTGAATGAGACCTTTCCGGGTCCAATAATGAGTGAGCTTTCCACCTCATCAAAAGAAATAGAGGCAGTCTGAAATCTCAGCCCCAAGTTCACCATTATCATTCTAGTAAGAGGTGTGCAGGTCTGGAATCCCTTGGTATCCCTGTAACCTAACCTATCAGATACTATATATTCCCCTTCTGACCTTGCACAACACATGCGTGAGCTGTAATTTAAAAGAGGAAACTTGCAAACCAACAACTTCACATTCTGTGAAGTAATCTCCGCCATTCCTAAGTTGTCTACTGTGTGTATGTAAGTGTGTATATCCACATTATGGAAGTCTTTTTCATAAGACCACAGAAATAATACTAATAAAATAAAAATCAACAACTTAAAAAAATAATCTGACAAATAATTAGACTTGCCATCACATATGAAACTATACATGTCCTGTTATCTTTGTAATATTCACCAAGCATTTCTAAACAAGATAAAATCATCTAACATAAATCTGGTCCTGCCTTTTTACTTGAAACTTGCTACATCCTTTGAACCTTAACTCTCAGCACATATGCTCTAAATTAACTTATTCCTTCTTCATCCAGTATAATCAGCCTCACTTATGCCCTCACTGTCTTTTATCTTTTATTTTCTAATGACTACCTACATTACACCTAAATATTTATGTGCATCTTTTTCCTTCCCCCACCCCTTTCTCCTACTGCTCCCACTTCTCAGTTACTCCCTTCTTTTTCCCTGCTGTTCCTGCCTCTTTCTTATTCTTTCCTTTCCCCTATAGTCTCATACCTTCCACTATCATTCATGACTCTGTTTCTTCTATCTCATCTTTTATTATTTCTGGTTGTATATAAACTTATTAAAATGTCTATGTTTCACTGAAATGGGCTTTGCTTAGTCAGTCCATTCCAGTCAACAAATGTAAGCTATGTGTGTGTGTGTGTGTGTGTGTGTGTGTGTGTGTGTGTGTGTGTGTGTGTGTGTGTGTGTGCGTGTACCTGTGTGTATGTGTGTGTGTGCCTGTGTGTGTGTGTGTGTGTGTGTGTGTGTGTGTGTGTGTGTGTGTGTGTGTGTGTGTGTGTGTGTGGCTGTGTGTGTGTGTCTGTGTGTACATGTATGATGACTGCTAGGATTGCTAGATAGTTAACACTCTGCACTGTACAAACTTACACAGGTAGTGGTCTTGTGCAGATAGATAACCTAGTTGCACAGTGACCTAAGTAGCACTTTCTGCAGTGGCTGATAATGTATGAATGATGATACAGAAATGAGTAACCTATACAAATGAAACACCAAAGTTGTGTGAATGAATGAATGAACCCAAAACCAAAATGATGAAGTGATTCAGAAACATATAAAACAGTGACAATGCACAGTGGCAAATACCCATTGTGAATGCTATGATTTATGGTGTACAATTGGTGGAATATTAGGAATAGCACCAGCAGTAGCACAGCAACAGCATGCGATGGGAGCTGCCTTTTGAAGCAGTACCTACAGTGTTGCATGGTGCAGCCCTTCACACCACTAGGGGAGGTGCATACAATTTTTGAAATATCACCAGTTCACAGACAAATAGATTGCAGACCACTTCTAAGTGGATACTGTAAAAGATGTAGTCAAACTGTGTCATTTAGAAATGAAATCAAGGGGGATGCATAATATGCTTATCCCTGATGATGCAATGGCATGCTCAGTCTTAACCATCTTAGTTACAGGGACCTATCAGTTGCTTACAATGGAACACATTAGGGATATTGCTGATATCAACTTCATGGCTTTTAACCCCGTATTTCCTCAGGGCAGAAGAAGATAGAAGATTTGAGAGCCAACATCTTGCAGACTTTTCATGACATACACTGCTTTTCTGAGACCCTGAGAACCATAAATTGCACACATGTAGCCATGAAGGCATCATCTGGTCCAGAAAGCCTGCAATACATCCGCAGAAAGGGGCTACACTTCCTGAAATGCCAGGCAATCTCTAATGTCCTGGTTATTATTTATAACATACCCATTAGCAATCCAGTTTGTGCACAATATTTTATATTTGGCACACATCCAACTTACACAAAACATTCCTGTAAGGAGATTTGCCACAGGATCACCAGGTTATGTGCAAAGGTACCATGTAGGCAGGAGCAGGCACCATATAATGTGGTTTGTCCCTTTTTTAATTTCTCTAAGTCTTTTGGGTTTCTAATACCATGAAAGGAATGGACCCCTTTCCTAAATCAAAGTATGATTAAAGTTCATGAAATTAGTATTGTTTCAATCTTTGATGTTAGCTAGAATTGCTCTTCACAGCACCTGCAAAGTGACAAGTACTGACTCCTTCTGTAATTCATACCGAGTTACCTGTATAGGTAACATACTTAACTACAAGTGTAAATTTTTTTTTATAAGACCCATTGCTCCTACTACTATTGGAACTGTCTAGGTATCCTTCTTCCACATTGCTCTCATTTCTGTCTGCAAATCCTGACATTTTAGGACTCTCTGTGTGTTGTTGCAGATGATGCCTGATATTATCTAGAGCTATGGTAGATGGAACATTTTGTGGAACTGCTGTATAAGGTTTCATTTCTGTATACAATGTTAATGTGATAATGAAACAAGTCAACAGTGACAAGACTGTGAGTATTTAGTGATTTATGAGATCAGGCCAAAAATGAATATGAAAGAGACATTTTTGGATGTTTTGCTCTTAACATTTCTTTTAATACTGTATGGAAATTCGAGACAGTATTGTTGGACTTGCAGACTTAAGTTGAGATCCTAGCTTTTAAACAGCATTACAGATGGACGTGTTCAAGTTCTAGAGAAATCACATTCCTCAGCCTACAATGACATCTATGATAGTCTAAAGTGGAAACATCATCAGTGAATTAACTGTCCCATCTAGCTTCTATATACTGCCACAGCCAATTGATGTGTTTTCTCACTCGCCAAACCCTCGTATAGGCAAAATCATTCTTTGAACTATAATTACAAAAACATGCCTAATGAATTTCATGAGACATTCATACTACCTAACTTACTTAATGATTGCTGTGCTACCCTTTCATGCTGCTATTTATAAGACCTAGAAACTTTATCCCATTATCATTGTTCTTCATCCTTTTATCTTTAACTAACATACATTTATTTTGAATAAAGAAAACCTTCTCTCTTCACTTTAAACTATTGATTAGCAGGGACACAGATTTATGGTTTTCAAAAAAAAATGAAATTCCATTTTCTTGAGATGAAATCTGGGAATTGTACACATGATTTTTAAATTTAATTTCCAGTCATTACGGTGATTTCATTATAACTTTTATGAGCACATAATATTTTGAAAATTAAAACAGATTCTAGGTATATAATACTCAATAATGTAAGTTGGCAGTTTTATAAACCATAAATATTATCAGATATACATATTGCACTGAACTGAACAGTTTTTCTTGTCTACATTGAAAAAGTCTTTGAATATGCCATGATTTTTCAATTCTCAGACAGTCAAAAACTGGGATATACTAGTACTTTTCCAAGAAAAAATGAAAATCATTGTCCCTCTTGATTAGTTACCTTTATGTACATGACTCATCACAGTGGTTATCTTTCCTTCTTCAATAATAACCATTTGCTCTATTGTTTTATGGGTAACCACTGCCCATGGATTACTTCAAAAAACAACTGCGGTCTACTAATAGAATCTGCCATCTCTGGAAATTCACAAATAGTGATGTATATCATAACTTTCGCCTTTTTTTGGGGGGGGGGGGTTAAACTGAAGCAAATACAAACAAAACACATTATTTAGGTATCTAAATAAGTTATACTTTGAAATTAAGACACTTTTTCAGTATTTTCTCATTCTATAAATACTCTCACATGCTCCTTAACCTCAGATTGTAGTACTCAGGATACTACTAATCTTTTAATAGACTTCTTCATCAAATCTCTCCTTATACTGCCCAGAGCTTTCCATTCCAGTTTACTGCTAGGGCGGTCCTCTTTATTAATTTCTCCTTCCACATTCTTCTTTCAAGCTATTACTGCAAACTAAGTCAATGCTCTCGTAATGAAACTTTCATCTTTCTGCACTGCCACTACATCACAATTCATCCTACATTTCTCAGAAGAAACATCTCCTTAAAACTGTAAACCATTAACTTATAACTTCAATTTATCCCTTGTTACTTTTGTCATTCCCATGACTGGAACTCAGCAATTATGCATTTTGCCTAAAATCCAAATCTGTATCTCCATGAACATATGAATTCTTTTGTCAAGATACTTAAATCCTTTAAATTCAAATAAGTTATTTTTTTAATCAAAACTTCCATATCATCAGCAAGTGCCAGTGTGTGTGTAAATAAGGTTTTAATACAATGTATTAAGCAATTTAATTCATATTCACTAATATGGATAAAGGTCTCTGTATGGGAGCCATCTTTATGGACTTCTTTGATTGAAACAAACACATTCTCCTTAAAAACTAATTGAAAACAGGCTTATAGCCACTAACACATTCTAAATGGTCCCTAAATTTGCAGAGAAAGAGATGTGCCTGCATTTCCATTTTTTAGTTGAATACATTCAAGAAGACAAGAATCTGCATTCGAGGTTCGTCTTGTCCACCTCCTATTCATGATTCATGATGTTGCCTTTTCGGCTGAAATGTCTACGATCTCCAGCATGCAGTGAAATGGTTCACTGTTGAATGTGCTGTGACTGGGATAGACATCATTACTTGCAATTAAGAAGTATGTGCTGTGACTGGGATAAAAATATTACTAGCAATTTAGAAGTAATAGTTTTCTTCCAGGAAAGAATATCTTGCTCTCTCCACATGAGAGGCAACAACTACCGCAAGTAGAATAATTTAAATATCTTGCAGTCTTGTTCATGAGTGAGGGTAGAGGGTATCAGGAAACTGACTAGCAGATGGGTACAGAGAAAGCAGGTGGAATAAGAGATGAGTTAATGGATGAAACTCTCACTTTATTACCCAGTCTATGTCCCCATTCTCTTCTGTGGCCATGAGCTCTGTGTAATGACCAAAAAGATGAGGTCACAGATACAAGAAGATGAACTCTGTCCTAATGACATACTGAAGAATATGGAAATGAAAGAGGATCTCAGAGTAGAGCCACTGTTTCTTTGGGCTGAGAGGAATCATTTGTTTTTGTTTAGGTACCTACTTAGGATGTCCCTCCTAGACTTCATGTCAGAGGTTAATGGGCACTACAAGAAGGTCCTGTAATAAAAAAAAATACAAACTGGAGAGATGATATCAATCTGTAACCTGGGAGAGCATGGGCATCCTAAAGAATGAGTTGGAGTCTGTTGGTGATGACAAGGAAGTCTTGTCTGCCATGGTCATCTTAGTACTTCTGTTACCCTCACCAGGAAAAGTGATTGATGGACACATGTTTTGTATACTGTCAATTTGTGCAGGCTTATCTCTGGTACTGAAAGTTTGAACTATCATGTATATTGGTGACAGAATCAGAAATATGACCAAGTATGCCAACCATAGCACAGCGTTTTGAAGATTGTTTTGTGACTGAAAAGGAATTGTCAGTTTGTTAAAACTAAAATGAAGAGATTAACATAGCATATCCTCTGCAGTCAAAAAAGGGGAAGAACGTGAAAAAAGGAAAAAATGTACAAGTCACAGAAAACATTTGTAGATGAATGAAAAAAAGCTATTAATACCAGGCTTCAAACTGGGAGCAAGAATATGGACATCCAACAAAACACAATCCTAAACCATTAGTAATCCAGCCAAAAGTTTCACATGTCTAAATGAGCCAGAAGAAGTTTGGTTATGTAGAGAGTTCAGGCCAATAGCACTCCAACAGTGCAGTTTTATGTTTTTGTGTGAAATGTTATTCTGACCTGGGAGATGTGACTGTAATACTCTGATTTTATCCAGACAACACTTGGCCTCTAATTCAAGATTGTGTCCATGAATAAAATGTTATGATGAGCTTCAGACAATGTGAGTAGTAACTACAGTGACCCACTGAGGCTTCATTGAAGTATGCCCCAGCCTCATTATATTTCAGTTTTGACTCATTGTATTATTTTAGGCCTGGTACTTTAAACACTGAATACTAATTAGCTGAGAGAGATAATTGGCTCACAGCATTTCACTTAAAATTATGTTTTTCAAGAACAAATATAAAGAATAATTTTGAACAGTGCCAGCACCTTACAGGTGTAACTTAAATACAATGTGAACAACTGTGGCTCACAAAAATGTTGTTAAGTTTTATCAGTTCAACAGCATTGTTTTAAATTATTTCTTTGGCATACTGTAATTCTGCTTACTTTGTCATTTTAGTGCATTTAAGTGTTAAAACTCAGGCCAGGCTTTATATAATATAATACATAAAACATTTGTGTGAGTTAACTTACCATAACAGCAGATGTTTAAATGGTTCATTGTTGCAGTAGCTTAAGCTACACATGATGTCACCAAGGATCAGGCTAGCTAGCCAGCTTGCAAAGCTTTAGGGCACCTTCCATGTACCGTAGCTACTTTATTGTTCGAGGACAGTACCTAGGGTTACAAAACTTCAGAGCTTTCTTACCTCAAAAGAGAAATACTAGAGTCCCTCCAGATAGGAACAGTAATAATAAAAAACTCCACGCCCTGGCAAAATGGGGGGGGGGGGGCATGTGACTACTACAATAGTAATCTATTTGAAAATATACTGTTGTTAAATTTAATTACACAACTGTACTATGTTCATCATTAGATCATGGTTGCAGCAATCTAAGCTGAATGGGATGAATACCAGAGCTTACAAGCAGTGCATGGTAAAGGTGTGTACAGATGACCAAGTTGCTGCCTCTAGAATATTTCTATAGACAACCACTTTCCAAAATGCCACAAAAATAGCCTGAGCCCTAGTAGAGTGGGGTCTGACTTTTCCTGGAGATGTCTTGTTATGGCGAGGATAACAAAAAAGCAATATCGTAAGAGAACCATTTAGAAATGTTTCTGTTTTTATACTAATTGTCCCTTTTTCACCCACTAATAGGAATAAATGGTTGATCTGAAGTCCTGAAGGTTTTCGTCCTGGCAGTGCAGTGTGTGAGCTGTATACCTCTCAACTGTCTAGATTTTTGCCTCATGTTGTTGATTTGTTTCTCATAAAATTTCTGTTTTCTGGCAAATCATTAGCATATAATTGAGAATTGAAGTCAGAAAATAATGAAAGACATTTGAGATTCAGACTTCATACCCTTCAGAAAATTCATGCTAATGCAATTTTTTTTCCTATCAACTTTCTAAGTTTGTAAGAGTAATATTTAGAAATTGTGCTTATTTTTGGGCCTTTGTCTCCCCATTATTGATGGCTTTGTCCAGAATTTCTTGCTCTAAAAAGTTGAGAGGTATGGTGTGCTGCCTGTGGACATCCTGAATATGGAAAATTCTTTCTCACTCAGTTTTAGGGCCTGGAAAGAAAACACAGAGAATAGCTGCTAAACTCATTGTAAACTCTAAAATAACCTTAGGCACAAAGGAAGGATTTGTTCACAGAGCTGCTCTATCTTTGTGAAAAAATGAAATAATGATGACTTGCCATAAGAACGTGTAACTGAGATACTGTTCTTGCAGAAGTCAGAGCAGAGTAACACTGGTTTCTAAGTTAGGAACTTCAAGTTAGTCTCTTAAACAGGTACAAAAGGAAACAGTGTACATTTTTCCAAAATAAAATTAAGATCCCAAGAAGGAGATGCCTGTCTTCTAGGTATCCAGATATGCAAAATCCCTTTCAAAAACTGTTCTACTTGAAGTATAGTGGAAGGAAAAGAATCTAAGGTCAGGAAAGCAGATATGTCCAAGGGATAATAATTTACACAAATACTGCAGAACCCAAGGTGTCTGGGCCATAAAAGTGTCCTGGTAATTGTCTTAGAGCAAACTAGAGCAACTTTTCCACTTACTCATCCGGTTTCTTTGCCTCCTTTAATAGCTGCAGCACATCCTTAGAAAAAAGGTTCCTGAAAGGTATTAAAATTCTATCATCCAGACATTCAAGTGAAGAATTTGAAGTTTGGGGTGTATTAAATGACCCATTTCCTTTGTCAGTAAGTCCATTCTATGAAGAAGCTTCTGATAATTTCCTTTGGCCATGTTCAAAATAAGGGAGACCCACTGTTGCCTGGGCCAAAAGGGAATTGACACAATTATCTCTTGGAGTCCTTCTGTATCTTTAGAAGAATCCTGGTTATCAGATGAAAAAGGAGGAAAGGTATATAGGAACATTCCAGTCCATAGAAATAAAAAGGCATTTGTCTTCCAGACCTGTTTGCAAGGATCCCTAGAGCAGAATTTCCCTATCTGTTGAGGTTGGTGGCAAACAGATATACTTGAGGGGTTCCCCATTAATGAATTCATTCCTGAAAGACTCCTTTGTGCAACTTCCACTTGTGAGGGTTTGCCTTGTCCTGCTCAGCTTGACTGCAATAATGTTTAGCTGTGAAGGAATATAGGAAGCCTATAGAGATAGATTGTGTTGAGTAATTAGATGCCTATATAGACAGACTGTACTGACACATTAGATCCTAGACTACCATGGTTAGGTTACAAAGGGTTACAAAGGGGGTAGGACATGCCCCTGATTAGTTTATGTACCACATCACCATGGTATTCTTTGACTGCTAGCAGAAGACCTAGAGTCCAAAGATGGTTCAGAGATTTGAGGGCATTTATTAGAGCCATCTTTTCCTTTACATTTATGTGCTTTAATTTGTGTTGCATTATGATCAGGAGTTAGTGATATGATGAAATCTGAAAAAAAGATCTCATCATAATAAATGTGGATCAAAGAAATCTTTTAACGTCTGATTATTTGTCATTTATGTCGAAAATACTGCCGTTTTTCATTGGCTGTTTTTTGGACTTCATACTTTTATCTCTTACAGCAGATTATTTTTATGACACTCATAGCTTATCTTTCTTTGGTTTTCTTCAGTTAGTCTTGGGCAGGGACTCTCAATCCATAACAGTTTTGGACAGGCAGCACTGGGGTGACCTGTGAAACTTTTTTTCTGAGTTTTACCCTTTTTAAACACATTTATTGATTTATCACCTGTGACAGAAGCAAACTTACACTTGCATAAAAAGTAAGTAAACTATTTTAACAAATTCACAGTTGCAAACATATGTCACATATGTTGCTCTATATAATACACTCAATCCAAAATTAATCCTAATTCATCTCAGGGAACAGGTTTTATATCCCCAGAGACAGCATCAGATCTAGGTTAGGAGGGAACAAGAAGATTTGATTGGATGAATGCAGACGCTTTCCTTGAAGAACAGGAAGGGAATTCCATTGCCAATTGTAGGCTTTCAAAACGATGCTCAATACTCAAGTAGCTGAAGTTACTGTATCTGATGTCACATAGGAAAATAAAGACCTAGGCTTTCAGATAGTTTTACAGGAAAGTGGAAGATTTATAAACTTTCTTCACAAATCCATAAAAGTTTTTTCCCAGCCTTTTGGAAAGAAAAGGCTAGCAGACATACAGAGTTTACCAAGCTGAATCTGATGTTACTGTGTGGTCTGACCTGAGGTTATAAGAAAGGTAATTTGTTGAAGTGGGCTCAGAATGAAGGACTTGTTGCATCAAGTGGCTGACTGTCACGCAAGTTGCTTGCTGCAAAGAAAGCATTCTATAAGAATGGCGATGCAGGAGTAACAAATGCAGGTTGAAGAAACCCACTCATAACAAATCAGAATATGATGTTGAGAGGTATGTTTCTAATGTTTCTCACTTACTTCTATATTGTAGTGTTTGCACAATCACAATGCAGGAGTCTTGCCATATTATTGTGCCTTCCTGTATACAGGTTCTCTGCCATGAGTGTTTCACATTGAGCAACTAGATGTGCACCTCTCAACATCATAAAGCACAAAATCTGGACAAAGCCATAAATAATGGAGGACAAAGACCCAAAAATAGAGACAGCTTTTAAATATTGTTCCTATAGAGTTAGAACTTTGATAGAATAATAGGTTTTGCATTATCATGAATATTTGGAAGGTTATTATTAAGCCTTAAAATCAGATGTCTGCCATTATTTTCTGACTTCAGTCCTCAAAGATTTGTCAGAAAACCAAACATTTTATGAGGAACAGGCCAAAAATATGAGGTAAAACCCTAGGTAGTTGAGGTATGATTGGAAAGAACCACAAAGCATTATAGAGAATAATGAAATATATAGCATGGAATCACCCATTACCAACAGTTCAAAAAACAGATGCAACAAAATCAGATATAGTAGTCCATGAAAAAAAAGATAAAATTATGTTAGTCATTAAAACTGCTACACCCAGTGACTGCAGTCTTACATGCAGAGAGGAAACAAAATTCTAGGATTTACAAGACAAAATGAGAACAATGTGGATGGAAGATGGATATCCAGACAGTTTCGACAGTAGTTTGAGTACCAAGTCTAATAAAAAAGAATTTACAGCTGTACTTAAATATGCTATCAGTATGTATGAATAAGAGAAGGAAGCAATTCTGGACACATTGCAGATGCTCAAAGCAGGAGACTTAGTTAACATCAGTTTCATGAACTCTAAGCATTCCCTGACCTAGGAATGTGTCCATTCCTGTAATGGTGTTATAAACTCAAAATTAAAACAGGGACTCACCACCATATGGCTACTGAAAAGAGTATCTGACGAGAGGGTAGCAGAGTTTAGGACAGTTGGTAAACAGTCTGATAGGAAAATAAGATTTGAGGTAAAAGTTTTTAATGATAACCTCCAGAACATGTCTTAGCCTCTAGAACACATTTTGACCAAAAAGTACAACTTTTTCTCACATAAATTGATTATTTGAAAGAAATTTCTCACAGGGAGATATGATCAAAAAATGTCAGCTTTATATTTATTTTTGATAACCAATAAAAATACTAGTTCCAATCTTTAGTCATAATTTCTGACAAAAATGATGAAGTAGAAGGTATTCCCCATTGGAGTGTTCCTCTTTCCAACCTTAGTGAAATGATAGATGACTGTTGATCACTCAAAGCCCAAAAAGAAGGGCACACTTTGCCAGTAAGGAAGTTCTGAAGTTTTACCACCCAAGCCACTGACGTTATTCTGATCGCTTGAAGCTGTACAGTGCTTAGAGTGTGAAGAAAGTGCCCTAAAGCTCTGGGATCTGGCCAGCTTATCAAATCCTTGCCAGAGCTTCCCATATAGCTTAAGCTACTGCAATATTGATCTACTGAGGAACATCTCTACTTCAGTCTATGTTTTGAATGGAATTTTATTTTATCTAGTATCCACACACACACACACACACACACACACACACACACACACACACACACACACACACACACACACACATGCAGGCATGCACACACACACACACACACACACACACACACACACACACACACACACACACACACACACACACACACACACACACACACACGCACGTATGCAGGCATGCACACACACACACACACACACACACACACACACACCACAATATCTTTGTGAAAAGGAGGAAAGTAATTAAACAGCCAAAGTCTGAAATGCTGAAGAGAATGTATGAATGAAAGGATAGACCTTGAAAGGCAGGCTGAATTTTACATGGAAAATGTTCAGTTAGAAAGGTAAAGAGAAATTAGTTCTGTATGTATTGTATGCAATTAAGGAAGTCAGGCTGAATAAATAGAAGGTGTTAATGCAAGAAGAAAGCATAACAGATTACAGTAAATGATATTACTGAAGCACTATGGGTGGCCACGGTGGTGCAGTGGTTAGCATTGTTGCCTCACAGCAAGAGGCTCTCCCAGTTTGATCCTCAGTTGGGGTGCCTTCTGTGCAGAGTCTGCATGTCCTCCCTGTGGTCGTGTGGGTTTCCTCTGGGTGCTTGGTTTCCTCCCAAAGACATGCTGCAGGTGGATTGGACACTCTGAATTGGCCCTAGGTGTGAGTGTGTGTGCCTTCTGTGCAAGGTTGGGCACGGGCTGACAACTCGACACTGCAAAACTCCACTGCCAATCATGAGCAGACAGGTGATCCGCTGTGGTGACCCCTAACCGGGAAAAAGCCAAAAGAAGAAGAAGATATTACTGAAGCACTATGAAGAGTATATACACAGGTGCTATAAAATCAAAGCAAAAGTCAAAGTCTGAAAAAAAATAATTTAAATGAAAGAAACTAATTAAAACAGCACAATAAGAATGTCAATGCAGCAGATGGCCTTGCCAATGAACATTGAAGAGACTTTTCTTCGTCCAAAGTAGCACAGATAAATGCAATATTTTGAAAACCTGTGTAACTGTGGCATACTGTTCTGGCGATACTGGACCTAAAGTTATGATAGTATATAAATGGCAAGAGAGAAGATAGTGACATTTATGATGTACTGGTATATGAAATGGATAAATATTCTTATCTAAAAGAAAAGCTGAATAATTCTTTTGAGCCAAAGAAAAACATGCAATTTCAGATATTTAAGCTTAGTGGAAGAGTGGCAGAAGGTACTGAATGATTGAGAAGGACCTGGTTAAGAATGACAGCCAGAAACTGCAGTTCTGCAAACACAAATAATGAAATCAAAGCACACATAATGCAAATGCACGTATCTCCTACTTTAAGAAAACAGCTGTCAAGGGATATGATGATTATAGAAATACTCAGTAGCAGTGCTAGAGGTATCTGAGGAGCAAACTGAGGTCAGTGGACATTGATAAAAGAAAAAAACACAAATGCAGTGTGACAGACACGTAACATATACAAAAAACTGTGCAGGGTGACAGACAAGCAACATATATAAAAAAAAGTATGCAGGGTAACATAATCACCAAAGCAAAATGTTTAAAAACACCAGTAGCTCATTTATGCTTCCAGCATGCATTCTGCTTATTAGTCATGACTGCAGCACTTTTGGTGTGGGGTGACCTAGCCATTTAAGCTGATAACACTTGGAAGGCAGACCTCATGCATCACTTTTGTTCTGCTGACATTAATAGTGTTACTGAATTTGCAGTATTCAGTGCCATGATTAAGTGCATTAAATGTGCAAAGATTACTTCAGCTGAACAGTAATGCCAAACACTGCTTTTCTTGTTCAGCTCAGAACAATGTTTTCATATTTATTTATTAGCTTAAATTAGTTAGTTATTTTCTCTCACAGCTCAAAAGAATCATTGTGCATCCTGCTGGCAATCAAGAATTTAACACATGATTAACAGCCAGCAGGCATTAATGAGTTAATAAACTCTGTCTGAAGGACTTTGATATGAATAAAGAGGAGTTGCCATGTTAATTTTCCTCATAAAATACTTGTCCAGCTAGAAAAAAAAATGTTGTCAACCTCCAGCTTTTAAGCAACCTCACCTTAACAAACCTTAAACTATAGCTCTTTCAGCAAAGGTACCAACATGAGCTAAGCATGACTGCAATAGGCATGAGCAACTGCAGCTCTGCATATTGCATGCAAATAAAGACTGCAGCTAAGATGAATGAACTAAAAACTGTGTAAAATGGAGAGCACTAAGTAATCAGTCAATGATGTGCTTATGGGGAAAAACAGATACAATAAGAGGAGCAATGCTCAGCAGACCATTACTGCTGATCGATGCATCATGGACATAGCTAAGCATATGCAAGGTGATATATTTTATACAGCACGTGTCAATATCTGTAGTTGCATGGAAGCTGACATCAAAATTTGTTAATACATATTGTGAGTAGAAGTGGAAAAAAGAATGGAATACCATTTTGCATTTGAAAAGAAACAAGCAGCTTACCTGATCCTGTGTCTAATCATTGGATATAAATAAGTGTAACACTAATGGTTTCCAGAGCAAGTACTTATTGAACTTGCTGGTTAGAGAAATCAGAACAAAATACTTGCAATTCTGAGAGGTGTCTTTCTTAGCTGAATAATGCTGCAAATACTATGCTTCAGTTCATTACCCGGAATTTCAGTCACTTCTTAGTTATTTTGTAAATAGTCTAGTAACTGACATTGTCAAACCACAAAGGATGTACTAAAAACAATATTTACTGATTTACAAAGTAATAATTTGATGCAATTTATCACATGACTAGAAAGTAATATGCTAAGAAATGTGTAAAAGTTATTTTTTGTAAGAATTATTTGTATTTCAAAATATTCTTATTCATGGCAGCACAGTTATATACCATACCATGGTGCCTCACAGCACTTAGTCACCTACTGTATATCAGCTCATTAAGGTGCACCTTGTGCATGGAGCCTAAGCATTTTTCTTGTGTCGATGTGAATTTTTGCTAGGTGTTTCTGTTTTTCATACATCTCAAAGGCTATGCTGTAGAGAAGTGACAAATCTTTCAAATCACCCATAGTTGTGCATGAAGTGGTTGAGAGAGAGACAGAGTGTGTGTGTGTGTGTGTGTGTGTGTGTGTGTGTGTGTGTGTGTGTGTGTGTGTGTGTGTGTGTGTGTGTGTGTGTATGTATGTGCACATGTATGACAACCCACCAAGGATTAGTGATCAACTATATGTGTACTGAGTGCAGTAATAAGCTCTTGCTCCCCAAAACCATGACTAGAATAAAACCAGTGTTTGAAAATTAATGTATGCATTTGTGTTTGATTTCTTTTACTGATACACAATTGTCTGAAGCTGAACTTACTGTCATAACTATCCCAACACACGGAATGACTCCTAAAAAGTGAATTGAGATGTGCCCCCTGCATTCCGTAATGTGGGCACTCTACCATCACATTACTCTGCTTTAAATAAATTGCCTACAAGGGTACACTAACTTAGAGAAAAGGGAATACATGTATTCCAATTTTCTTTTAACCAGTGCAGCCTCATATGTATTATATTTAGAAATCAGAAGAGAGGAGTACAAGGCCTTACATTAAGAAGAGAGGAGTACAAGGCCTTACAATGGGATGCACCACTGTAAAAAATATTTTAAAGGTATAATTCTAAAATGTAATATAATAATAAAATCACTGTGTTGCAGCCAAAACTCTCCACAACCTTCCAAATGTATCAAATGTTTTATTGTGACATAAAAATGTTTAAAAAGTATACATTGAGCGATTTCATTCCCTCAGAATGGGGACTTCATCAGAATACATGCCTTCTATTAAGTCCAACATTTGTAGCCCAATGTGATGATGACATCACAGCCACGCAAATGCATTTAAAGGCACAACCTGTTTTTTAAAAATACAGCTTAAAAACATTATAAACATCTGAAACCATATTTACTGCACTGAAAGTAAACTTTCCTAACTTCATGGAAAATAAGTCAAATGGCAGATCAAGCCGCAGAGAGGGGAGGGCATAGGTTTAAATGAAGTTATTTCTGTAAAACTTCTGTTAATTAAGTGAGCTAGGGACAAAAGGCTATGTTAAAATTTCCCATGAAGTTAGGAAAGCTTACTTTCAGTGCAGTAAATATGGTTTCAGATGTTTATAAATGTTTTCTAAGCTGTATTTTTTTTTTTAAAAAAGTGGTTGTGCCTTTAATTGCATTTGTGTGGCTGTCATGTCATCAAAACATTGGGCTATAAATGTTGAACTTAATAGAAGGCATGTATTCTGATGAAGTCCCCGTTCTGAGGGGATGAAAGTGCTCAGTGAATAGTTTTTAAACATTTTTATGTCTCAATGAAATATTTGATACCTTTGGAAGGGTGTGGAGAGCTTTGCCTGCAACACAGTGATTTTATTATTTTATTTTTTGTTTTGGTTGTCACTAAAATGTAATATAGCAGAACACCAGCGTTGTCTGGTTCAATTCTCAACTAGAGCATCTTCTGTGTGGAGACATGCGTGAATGGGCGTACCTTCATTGAAGGTTGTGCATCAGGGCTGGCAACTTGGCAAGTAAAAATCAACTGCCAATCATTAGCGGAACGGAGTTCCACTGTGGCGACCCCTATCCGGGAAAAGCCAAAAGACACAACAACCAATGTGTGGTAGGTCACCATTAATTGGCTGGACATGGTTTTTTAGTTTCTGGAACTCAAAGTGGACCATTTTATTCAGTGTTTAATTTGGATTCATTTACATGTTGCTACCTGATCATTTCATTTTCTATTTTACTAAAACCTCAGAATTCAACAAAGCAGAAAGCTCTTTATTCATGCATGATGATGAGATATTAGACAATGTAGCCTGTATCTCCTCAAACAAAAGCAGAGTGTCTATATTTTTAAGGAAACTTACTTGCCTCCCTATTAAAATGTTATCACTTGAAATAAGGAGTGCTGACAAAATGAAAAAAAAATGACTAAACATCCAAGAGATGAGATCATTTCAAAGATCACCCTTCTTCTTTTAACTTCTTTATTTTTTTGTTCAATTAATGTCATACTTTGATCTTAAAAAAATAGAGTAATGACATTTGCATATAGTGAACCACATGCTGACCCTATGGCTATACCTTTTTTCTGCAAAAAATATTGCTGGTCAAAATAAAATAAAATTATTATGCAAAACAGTTTAGGGTCAGCCTGACCTGGGGCACATATTTTTCAGTGTACAAGAACTCTGCAAACCACTCAAGACCAATGCTGTGGGGAATGCATGTATACAGGTCATTCACATCTATAGTCACAAAAAGAGCTGTCTCATCAAATTTCAATTCATTGCATTTTTTAAGAAAATCCCATGAGTCCCCACTTAAATGAGATTTTTTTTTCAAAACATCTTTTAAGTGAAAGTCAAGAAATGTTGCCAATGTAGATGTCACAGAGGACCTCCCATCAACAATAGGCTGCATTGCAGGGTTTTAAAAATTCAAAATTGTAATAAAAAATAAAAATAAAAAAATGTCATTATTTTGACATTTTGCTAGTTAAAGACTATGAAAAACATATGTATACCACTAGCATTTATAGAAAGGCTACTTACTCAAACAACTTTCTTCATTACTCTAGCTCACATCCTCTTCAGCAAAGGAAAGCAGTGGTGAAGGGGCAATTTGTGCATGCAGCGAGAATGGTTGTTTGAAGAATTTTTGGTTGAATGTAATAATATCAAAGATGTGTTCTTAAGAAGAGGTTATCCAGGGGCTTTGTTGATAATATATTGCAAGAAGTGATACAGAGAAGAAGAACCTTACATTTGCCCCCCCTGCACCCCCCCCCCATAGCCCTGATAAATAAATGTACCAAATCAGAGATCGCACTACAGTGAGGAAATGGGTAAATTTCCCATTCAGCACTGGATGATGATCACCATTCAAAACCGCTGAAGTTTCTAAACTTTGATCTTATGCTCTCAAACATATGCAGTTCAAAGTTTTGAAACTTCAACTTTGTGAAGTAAATCCATATATATCTGTATTTATATTTTTATCTATATCCATTATATATTTATATGTATATATATATATATATATATATATATATATATATATATATATATATATGTATGTGTGTGTGTCTGTGTATAGATATATATTGGCATGGTTTGTGTATAACTGTGTGTATGCATCTATCTATTTCTTTATATGGACATCTGTTGGTGTATATCTAGAAACATTTATGTTCCTTCATACATCTACACAATATTGTATTCATGTATTAGTTTGTGGTGCTTATATGTTATTAATCATCAAGCATTTCAATGTTAAATTGCAGTACACAAGATTGACAGAAGGATAACAGAGCAAGAAATTCAGATTGTTTTCTTATTGAAAAACATAGAAGATTAAGAAAATAAAGCAATGACTATTTAATATCAGGTAATGAGAAAGCTGTAGCTATCCAGAAAAAGAAGTGAATTCCACTAAAGAACGCTCAGCAGAACAAAAAACAATGTAGATATTGGAAGAGCATTGCACCACAGGTATTAGAATTTCATCTGAGTATTCAAAACTTGCTAAACAACCAAAATGGCAGAAAGACAGCTTCAAAACAACAGCTTCGATAACAGGCTTTTACCATGTTGAATCCACAATATATGAAATATAGAGCTTTGTGAAGAGCCCTTCTGATGTAAATAATGGACAAGTGCTTTCAGCTCATAAATACGGGGATACATAAGAAGGCATGTCATAGGAATACACTCCTACATAGAAAAAGCATGCACCCTCAGTATGTCTTTAAAAATGTTGTGAAAGGTCAAGCTATGAGGGCATCCAGATTAAATCCGACACAGAAGAGATATGACCAGGAGCTCTCAGAGTTGAAATCGAGACTCTTGGATAGACATTATAACTATAAGGAAGTGAATAAAGCAATTGAAGACACCAACTCAGTAAGAGCAACTAGAGCCATCCCATATTTCTCTGACAGAAGCACTCCATTAAATGAAGAAGTAATAGTGAGGAGAGATAATCAAATAAAAATACCCATCTATTATACTTCAGATACTAATGATTTGAAGAATATAGTGCAGAAGCACTGGGACACTTTATTATTGGATGAAAGCATTAGAGAAATAGCAGGGGATGAACCGAAATTTCTCTTTAAGAACAGAAGAAATTTAAAACATATTTTGTGCCATCCAAAGACCTTTAAAAGAGGAGACAGTGATAATAGTGCCAATGGAACAAAATCATGTCATAGATGCAACCAACTTTTTAAATGTTCTGTGTTACAAGTCATCAGTCCAAGTATACGGGGTGGAGATGTAAGAATTATACAGAAGGATGTGAATTGAGATGGATTATTAGGTGTAGAGCAGATAAGAAACCTGAGCTCAATGACAAGGTGCCTTTAAAACCTATATTACACAGTAGAAGATTAAAAGTGAACAGCTAAATGTTTGTGTCTTTCGGCTTTTCCTGGTTAGGGGTCACCACAGCGGAACTCCAGTCCGCTAATGATTGGTAGTTGATTTTTACGTGCCGAGTTACCGGCCCTGATGCACAACCTTCAATGAAGGTACACCCATTCACGCATGTCTCCACGCAGAAGATGCTCTAGCTGAGAATCGAACCGGATAGCATCTTACTGTGAGGCAACAATGCTATCGCAGCACCGTGAACCGCTAAATAACTTTATTAAATAAATTGTGTAGTTATGCTTTCTAGTATATAGATTTAGTTAGGTATTTTCATATGGTATCTATGTCTTTGTATGAGCTAAATGAATATTTGGCTATTGAATTCTGTATGCATGAATTTATTTTTAAGTTTTTATTGATATGTATTCTTGTTCTTATATGTTTTTTGTTTGTTTTACAGAACAATGGAATTTTTTGTATAGATACGGTTTAAACAGACAATTTATTACATTGTTTTTATTATACGATATATTGAGCAAGTTTTAAGAGAGATATATGCTTTCACAAGCAAGGAAATGATGTCACTTTATTGCATCTATTAATTAATCATGAACCGTTAGATTTTAGAGTATTTAAGGATTTGCATTAACTTGTAACTGCATGGTCTGATGAAGCCTTAATGGTGAATGCGCTTACCAACTGGTCCCAATAGAGCAAATTGATTTAATTTATGTTGTATGCAGCAGCATTTTTGAGCATCTACAGAATTTTATAACTTCGGAGAATTAGTAGTGCAGCTGTGTTTTGCTCCTGTGGATGTACTTCTAATTATTTCTCATTTTATCTATATTCCACACTACGGGAACATTTACTCTGTGGGGGTGCTTTTTTGTACTTGTAGTTTTGCTTTATTTTGTTTTGCACCACCAAGGAGACATGGCAGAATTGCAGATGTCTTCTATAGAGCTACCTTGCACTGTGAATGGTCAAACTGCAGAGAACCGTGTAGCCGGTAATGAGAATTTGTTGATACTATACAAAGCAATGGACGAAAGGGATTCTAATGAACCCAATACAATGAGTTTATTAGGACTTTCTGAGGCTTTTAACATGTTGGAGACAGATTTCCTTAAATTAAAACGAATGCAATTGCAGCGACAACATTTTGAAGTATGCCTATGTAGGAGAACTGTACCTAGAGGGCTGCGCATTTTGAAAATGCCTACTGCAGGTAATCTTTACCCTGAACTATTATTCAAATGGCAGCAATTGAATCTAGAATTAAGTATGAATTACATGAAATTGTTAAATGACTTTTTTCATCCTGAAGAGGACTTGCTAAGGAATAATATCATTAAACAACAACACACTATTACTATGAAGTATCCTAATGCTAAAGTTGAACTGGGTATGGAAAAAATGCTTGATAATGTGTCATTGTTTGAAAAAAGACTGCTTGAGCAGAAAAGAAATAAAATTCAAAGACATAAATGATTTCAAACTGGGCCACATCTTCACTTGGCCCAGGGGTAATATTAATGGTGTACATGATCAGAGACACCAAACACATGATGCTGCTAGAACTAAAGACTCAGCTATAATTCCTACAGATGTATTTAATGATAATAATGCACAAAATGTTAATTTTGATAGTAGGAATGTGAATAGAAATGTATGTGAAACGTAAGCAGGAATTTCAACAACAACTAGTAAAACTGATGAGAGTACCACATTAAATGGGTCTACTGAGGGCCCAGAATGTAGTACCATTGCAACCCCTCCAGTACGTTATAATACCACTGAACAAATAGTTCGGAGGAAACTTTTCACCACACTCATGGACAGGACAATAGTCCCAATTCTTTTACCCCTTTCCCGATAGACCTACAACATCAGGCCAAACAGCAAAGGTCGTTAAGCAGGGGGCGACAGAAACGGAAAGGGTCAGGTGGGGAACATACAGGCCCCACATTAAAGAAAATGTGGGAATGTCTAGACAATCACTAGTAATTAATTTATCAGGTAGAAATTTAACACAGAATGAAATACAAGTCCTCAATATGCGACTGTCTTTCATACCTACCAGTAGAAGGGATTTATCTGATACTGTCATAGATATTAAGATGTTTGCACGGAATGTTCAACTCAAACTAGAGTATGGTCATAATATTAACAACAGAGAAAATCATATGTTCCGTGTTCCTAGTGTATACACTCCTAACATAAACCCTTGGTTAGATGTATTTAGTAAATTAGTGGAAGAGGACATACACAAGATGAGTATGTCCAGAAAAAACAAAAGGAGTAACAACTTAACTTTCAAACAAAGGGCAGCGCTGAATGATTTAAGTAATGATGAATCTATAATCATCAGACCAGCAGACAAAGGCGGTCCGATTGTGATTTTGGCCAGGGATAGTTATAGAGATAGTATGAAAACTTTATTACAGGAAGAGAAGTTTTACTCTAAAATCAGTATGAAGGAAGTGGAAAATAAAGTGTATAGGATCTATGACATGTTGGATGATATTCTAAAAAGTAATTATATTAATCTAGAAGTATTCAATTTATTGAGGGTTAATAACCCTTTAATACCAATCATCCAGGGACTCCCCAAAGTGCATAAATGCCCCCATAACTCCCCAATGAGACCAACTGTATCTGGGAGGGGGTGGATTACTTAGCCCCTCTCTATTTACTTAGAACATTTTCTCAGACCCGTAGTTGATGCCAATGTTTATATTTTGAAAGACAGTAAGCAATTCTTACTTGATCTCTATGACTACATGAGAAATATAATGAATGATGCACAATATATACTGGTCACATTAGATGTGAAAAGTTTATTTACAGTAATACCTAATGAGCAAGGTTTAGAGAAAATATTTGGGTATATGCTGACACACTCAACTAATGATGCTAAATTCATAGATTTAATAACACTTTTTTTGGAGATGATTCTGTACAATAGCATCTTTTTATTTGAAGAGGAAATATATATTCAAGACAATGGCGTAGCAATGGGCACCTCCTGTGCCAACAGCTGCGCCAACATAGTTATGGCTAGTTGGGAAGAAGAAACATTGTTCCCTTTAGAGAGTTACAAAGTGAATGTAGGTTTCTACAGACACTTTGTGGATGATTTGTTTTTGATTTGGAAGGGCAATGAAACAACTTTACATGAATTTGCATCACACATAAATAGCTTAACTGAATATTTAAGTTTCACTTTGGTTTATTCAAAACATAGTATATCTTTTTTAGGTATACACATTGAGAGACTGGAGAATGGTCTCCTAAATATGGGGGTACATAAGAAGGCATGTCATAGGAATACACTCCTACATAGAAAAAGCATGCACCCTCAGTATGTCTTTAAAAATGTTGTGAAAGGTCAAGCTATGAGGCATCCAGATTAAATCCGACACAGAAGAGATATGACCAGGAGCTCTCAGAGTTGAAATCGAGACACTTGGATAGACATTATAACTATAAGGAAGTGAATAAAGCAATTGAAGACACCAACTCAGTAAGAGCAACTAGAGCCATCCCATATTTCTCTGACAGAAGCACTCCATTAAATGAAGAAGTAATAGTGAGGAGAGATAATCAAATAAAAATACCCATCTTTTATACTTCAGATACTAATGATTTGAAGAATATAGTGCAGAAGCACTGGGACACTTTATTATTGGATGAAAGCATTAGAGAAATAGCAGGGGATGAACCGAAATTTCTCTTTAAGAACAGAAGGAATTTAAAACAGATTTTGTGTCATCCAAAGACCTTTAAAAGAGGAGTCAGTGATAATAGTGCCAATGGAACGAAATCATGTCATAGATGCAACCAATGTGATTGTATAGATACTAGGAACACTTTTGTCCACCCAGTTTCAAATTATGTGTATACACTTTAGGAGACAGCTGATTGTCAAACAGAACATGTGATTTATCTTGCCAGATGTGTGTCATGCAGTGCATTTTATAAAGGAAAAACTAACAGGAAACTTCAAGAAAGAATCAGGGAACATATTTATCACACATGCATTGGTTCTGAAGACAATGCGCTAGTGAGACACACACTAATAGCAGGACCAATACATCTTTTTAACTTTTCTGTGTTACAAGTCATCAGTCCAAGTATACTTGGTGGAGATGTTAAGAATTATACAGAAGGATGTGAACTGAGATGGATTATTAGGTGTGGAGCAGATAAGAAACCTGGGCTCAATGACAAGGTGTCTTTAAAACCTATATTACAGAGTAGAAGATTAGAAGTGAACAGCTAAATAACTTCATTAAATATATTGTGTAGTTATACTTTCTAGTATATAGATTTAATTATGTATTTTCATATGGTATCTATGTCTTTGTATGAGCTAAATGAATATTTTGCTGTCGAATTCTGTATGCATGAATTTATGCAAAGTAATTTAAAAAGTTTTACTTGATACGTATTCTTGTTCTTATATGTTTTTTGTTTGTTTTAAAGAACAATGGAATTTTTTGTATAGATACGGTTTAAACAGACAATTTATTAGATTGTTTTTTATTATACGATATATTGAGCAAGTTTTAAGAGATATATATGCTTTTACAAGCATCAAGGAAATTATGTCACTTTATTGCATCTATTAATTAAGCATGGACCGCTAGATTTTAGAGTATTTAAGGATTTGCATTTACTTGTAACTGCATGGTCTGATGAAGCCTTAATGGTGAAAGTGCTTACTGACTGGTACCAATAAAGCGTATTGATTTAATTTATGTTGCATGCAGCAGCATTTTTGCATGTCTACAGAATTTTATAACTTCGGAGAATTAGTAGTGCAGCTGTGTTTTGTTCCTGTGGATGTACTTCAAAATATTTCTCACTTTAAATAGTAATGCACTTAATCACATGATGCAGTCAAAACCATGAGACCCACATTACTTACTTATTAACTTGGATACATCACTTTAAAATGAACATTATAATAACATGTGCAACAATTAACTTCCCAATATTTCTCTCATGAAAGTATAAAACAGATTTTGCCTGCAGATATTGCTATATTCTAGTTCATCTTGCCTCCCCCATCTTGTAAAATAATAAAAAGTTATTTTAGACAGCCTCCCGATGTGGGCCTTTTTTAAGTTTGGATCCCTTGCTACATTTGCTAAGTAGTTCTCACCAGTTTCTGCACATCTTATTCAATATGATTTGTTTGCATATTGGTATAACACATTTGTTCACTTCTCTTGTCTTAGACCTGGGTCAAAATATAACAGTCTCTCATCAAGCCTGTGGACTGAGTTAACAACTGTTAATGTAAATAACATGTTGGAATGGAATGTCTACATCTTCACTAACAAAAGTGGCAATATTGGATGTTATATGAAAACTTTCAATAATTTCAAATGTATGAAAAACATTTCATAAGGCTTTTAAACACATTTTAAAATATTAGATGTACAAATGGCACCTTGTGAAGACTCCCAAACCAAAAATAAGCATGCATATTTAAACTGATATTTAATATGAACGTTTATAGTTATAATAATCCTGCCCCTTCCACAGTCACTAAGCCCAAACCTAAACTAAGAGCGCATATCTCTACCTCAGTTCCTTATTCTATCTCTAGGTTTAGGTGATTACCTGTTTTCTGAAATCCTCCTGCTCTTCAAACACTGACCCCTGTAGTGTTTTGACAATACTAACCTATACACATTTGTTTTTAGCACTATCTGGACTCTCTAAATTTCTACATAGTCTCTCTAATCCATCCTTTTACATTCTACTATTTTCCTTCTCCACTAGAAGACCTCAGCTAACCCTGGGAGTGGTTCCAAAAGAGCTTACTGATTGTTTTCTCCTGGCTTTCCTTCGCCTTTGCTCTTCCTGCTCCGTTTGCCCTACGGGCTCACTCCGCTCCCCTACCCTACCCCCAATTCCCACCCACCCCCCAGTGGTCCTACACTTATACAAGATTAGCACAACCCACTTCCTCCTCCACCAATAAGAATTTACTTCCTTAAAACAACTTACAAACTCCACCCACCCTTTCTTGCATCAATCTAACTCACTTTCAACTACACACTCCAGTAAAACAACTCCACCATAGTAACACTTTAACCTTACACATAACTACCACCTGCGCCTTACTATACTCTATCACTCACTATGTACAGTTCTAGCATTAATACATTGTACATCCTACTCTACTCCTTCATACTCCTAAACACACTTCTCATCTCTTACTCCCTCACCTACCTTGAAAACAGAAAATTATTTCTATCCCACCCAACACTAAAAAAGGCCACTACCCACCTTGTAAACACACCTCTAGTACACAGCAACATAACATCAACATCTCCATACCTCTTACCTCACTACCATAGAACATTTCATATCAAATTTTTCCAAAACAGGAAACCTTTTACAATTTCTTCCAGACATCCCATAAACACACATAGTCACCAACAACTGCTATGCCTTTATGGCAACATTCACCCTAATCCTGGCCCAAACCATGACCAACCCATTATGCCAACTAACAACCCAACTGATCTTATTAATCCTACAACCAAGACCAATACTCTCCAGATTGCTCATCTCAATATTCGGAGCCTAAATAATAAGATAACCCAACTACATGCTCTCCTAGACCTCTACTCCTTTGATATCCTATGCCTAACTGAAACCTGGCTAAAAGTAGACACCAAGAACAATGACATACTACCACCAGGTTATAACATCATTAGACTTGATCATCAGATCAAAAAGGGCGGAGGAGTAGCAATACTCTACAAAACTGAACTATTAGTTACCTTAGTAGAGTCTAAACCACCTTCTCTCAACAACAGTGAAATCTTAATCACCAAACTAGAAATTAATAAAAATAAATCCATTTACATCATTTGCTGTTATATCCCCTCAGGTAAAAATATCAATAGCCTAGAAAACCTACTGAGCTGGCTCTCAACCTCTTTCCCCCAGGAAACCATACTATTAGGTGATTTTAATATTGATTGGAACTGTTGTATTTCCCAATTTCCAACCTCTCACATCAACCTCTATGGTTTTACTCAGACTATTAGTGTCCCTACCCGAATAAATAAAACCAGTTCCAAACAGAGTACTCTAGACTGGATTCTAGTTAACACTAACCCTATGTATTATATCACAGGTACACTACCTAATAATATCAGTGACCATCAAATCACTTTTATCAACCGACAAAAAAGCCCCATCCCCACTAATACTCAACTCAGAACTAACAGGAACAAAACTAACTTCAACATAGACAACTTCCTATTAGAGCTAAAAGCTTGCATCTGGTCTCCTCTGAAATATTTGCCTCTAGATGAAGCTGTCTCTTACTTTAACAATAAATTTCTTCAAATCCTTGACCACCATGCCCCTACAAGAGTAACAAGAACCAAAACAAAGCCTGCACCTTGGCTATCCAAAGAAACCAAACAAAAAATGTTACGTAGAAATAGAACATGGGACAAATGGAGAGCTACCAAAAACCCAGCTGACCATGTGACCTTTAAATAACTTAGAAATGAAACAAAGAAACTGATAAAAGAAATTACTACTCAAAAGTCCAATATGCACAACATCAAAACCCCCAAAAATTCTGGAGAGGTATCAACAAATTACTGCACCCAGGTAACTCCAAAACACCTATGCCCTCAAACCTCACTCAGACTTCCCCAAATCAAATTGCTGATGTATTTAACTCATTTTTCAAAGATACTGTTACTTCCCTAGCTTCATTCCTATCCCCACTATCCACACAAGCACCCAACTCCCTAAACAATAATCCCCCTCATTTAAACTACAACCAGTCTCAACAGATCTCATTCATAAATTACTTACCAAGCTAAAACCTTGTACGCCTTCAGCTGACCTCATTCCAGCTGATTACCTACAGATTGCAGCCAAACCACTGGCCTTCCCTGTCTCTATTTTAATCAATCATACCATAACAGAAGGCTGTATCCCAACCCTTTGGAAAGTCTCTCATATCATTCCATTACATAAGGGTGGTAACTTAAATGACCATTCTAACTTCCGTCCTTACTTTACCCTTTAGCAAAAATCATGGAAAGATGTATACATAGGCAATTACTTAATCAGCTCCTCCAAAACAATCTCCTAGCAGACAGTCAACATGGTTTTAGACCTTATCACAGTACTACTACTGCACTCTTGTCTTTCACTGACCATATTAATAGAAATCGGAATACTCTCTTACTTAGCATCTTGAAATCTCTTGCTTTGGACTCTCAGGCTATCCAGTGGTTCTATTCCTACTTAAATAATAGACAACAAGCAGTGCTATGGGAAAATCACTTATCATCTCTTCTTCCTATCAAAATAGGTGTACCACAAGGCTCAATACTAGGACCTCTCCTCTTTTCTATTTTCATAAACAACCTAAATAAGTCCCTTCCTCAGTCAATCTGTATTCAATATGCTGATGATTCAACACTCATATGCTCAGCTTCTTCCATAAATGACCTTCAAAATATCACTCAAAAACCTTTCACAGCAGCCAAAAACTGGTTCCAACAATATTGCCTCTTACTGAATCCAAAAAAGACTAAACTATTACTATTTGCTCCATCACATAAGTCATCCTCTCTCTCCTTCAATATATCCTCTAACAATGGCACCATAATATCCCCTGATCCTACAATCAAACTTCTTGGTGTCACAATAGACCACAACCTCAACTTTGATACCCATATTAACTTACCTATCAAATCAATCAATCGAAAACTTGGATCTCTCTACAGACTTAAACCCTTCCTCACTCCTTCAGCCAGAAGTACTTTAACACAAACCCACCTACTCTCTACCCTATTTTATGCCTCTCCAATCTATACAAACCTAACTAAAAGTAACCTCAACAAACTAGCAACAGCTTTCCATAACATAGCCAGATTTGCAACAGGAGCCCCATTTCGTACCCACCATTGTTCTAATCTCAAACAGCTAGGCTGGCTAGAACTACAAAATCATATACGACTTCAGCAACTGACCATTACCCACAAAATCTTTCATCAGCCCACTAATACCACTATACTCTGTTCCCTTATTACCCCATATAAAAACATCTCTTCCCTATGCTCTGCTACCAAACTACTAGCTGCCTCCAACAAATCCAACAACAAAGCTGGGGATAGTCTGTTCTCCAACTGTACTGCACCCATCTGGAACAACTTCCAAGTGAACTTATGTATATTACCTCTTTACCTACTTTCAAGAAGCATATAAAATCATGGCTTTACTCCCAGTGGCTCTGCCCTTGTTCTAACCCTGACTAATCCTTTTTAGTTCCATGCCTTTTCCTTCTCCTGCTACCTATAACAAGATATTCTCTTACTGTTTCTTTACTTCTCTTTTAATCTTGGATTCTCAATATCACTAGGATGGATGGATGATTAAAAGAAGAATCTAATCTACTTTTTCCTGTTGATGCTACTAGTCATTTTAGACTTTTATGAAAATGTTATGTACTACAGTCTGTCTTTAAATACACCCTCTGTACAACTATGTTTGTAAAATTATGTCTTACTGTGGAGTTTTTCTCCCCGGGCCTCTACTGAAAATGGACATTAATCCAGCTAGACTAGCCCGGTCAACAAATGTAAAATAAAATAAATAAATAAATAAATAAATCTACCATTGTCATATACCAAAATAGCACTTTAGATTGAAATTGTTATAACAGTATCAATTAATTGTAACATTTACAAAGAGTTTGTATAACTTAAAAGACTTACTGGTAGGTGTTGTTGTAGAAACAGTGGTTTGTTCTAGAATACAAATATGTTACAGAAATTAATAAACTAAATAAAATTTCACTTGCAACTTCACATTTGCTAATGCATACTTTTCATCTTATTAAGTTTTTCCATAACCAGAGATACAGCCTTGCTTTGCAGTGTATCCTTCATTTCCTGTATGCTCATTTATCTTACATACTACAAAATGAACACATACATAAAGTACTTATATAATTGATTAACTAAAAAATAAATCAAGTGAATTTCTTATTCTTAGTTGATTTTTTCCTAATGCATATTTTTTCACTAGACACATTTTCCTTTCTTGTGACTTTATTAAGTTTAACTCATATTTTTATTTAACTATGTTTGTAAAATTATGTCTTACTGTGGAGCTTTTCTCCCCGGGCCTCTACTGAAAATGGACATTAATCCAGCTAGACTGGCCCGGTCAACAAATGTAAAATAAAATAAATAAATAAATAAATAAATCTACCATTGTCATATACCAAAATAGCACTTTAGATTGAAATTGTTATAACAGTATCAATTAATTGTAACATTTACAAAGAGTTTGTATAACTTGAAAGACTTACTGGTAGGTGTTGTTGCAGAAACAGTGGTTTGTTCTAGAATACAAATATGTTACAGAAATTAATAAACTAAATAAAATTTCACTTGCAACTTCACATTTGCTAATGCATACTTTTCATCTTATTAAGTTTTTCCATAACCAGAGATACAGCCTTGCTTTGCAGTGTATCCTTCATTTCCTGTATGCTCATTTATCTTACATACTACAAAATGAACACATACATAAAGTACTTATATAATTGATTAACTAAAAAATAAATCAAGTGAATTTCTTATTCTTAGTTGATTTTTTCCTAATGCATATTTTTTCACTAGACACATTTTCCTTTCTTGTGACTTTATTAAGTTTAACTCATATTTTTATGTAAGACTTTTTCTTCTACTTTCCCTTGTATAAATAATAATAACAGCTAGAGGGATTGGTCGGTAAGTCTACATGTGTATGTGTTTGAGAGAGAGCAAAAATAATGTTAAAAGTCTTATGTAGATAGATTAGAAAGATAGACATATGTGCCCTGGTCAGCTTTAGCAACAGAATCATGATTTATTTAAACAGGCACACACATCAATTTACCTATCTACTGATATACATACATATATTTACATATATAGAGATATATACACATATAGATGTATATAGTATGTACATGTATATGGATATGTGTTTGTGTATATCTAGGGATATTTATGTTCCTTTATATAACTACAGTATGTTTTATTCATGTATTAGTATGTGGTGCTTGTAAGTTATTAATCATCAAGCATTCAGTGTTAAATCACATCTAATCTGTTGCTAACTTAAATGTTTCTAGGCTTCTAGCATTCAATTATTTTTATAAGTCAGTCAGTGCATATTTATTAAATTAACAGCATTTTGATAAGATAGCAGAATTGCAGATCATTAAGACATTTGGGAGCTTTACTACTTTATAATTTTACTGGGTGGGAATTCCTAACATATTAGAAGTACTGATTTATCCTCACGTCTTATAGTTTCATATCTTACAGTTAATTTGTAATATAAAAGGTAGAATTATAAAGAATAGATTAAGCTTGTTGTCTGTCATTTAGCCTTCATGAACAAAACATTTGATATGTAAATTATTATTAGAAATTTAAAAAAAAAAGTGGAGTATCAATGGATGTGTTGTAAAGTGCAAGAATATGCTTGAAGATATACTGACAATGAAATGCTGTAATTCTAAATGAAGCATTCATAGCTGTGCATGATGTGGTTGAGTGTGTGTGTGTGTGTGTGTGTGTGTGTGTGTGTGTGTGTGTGTGTGTGTGTGTGTGTGTGTGTAAGTGTCTATGTGCATGTATAACATCCTACCAAGGATTATTTGTCAAGCATATGTCAGCTGTGTGCTGTAATAACCTCTTGCTCCCCAAAACCCGACTAGAAAAAAAAACAGAGCTTGAAAATGAATACGTTTTTTTATTGTTAATTACTTTGCTCCCTATTGAAATGTTGTCACTCAAAATATGCAGTGCTGACAGAATGAAAATAAAAGACCAAAAATCCCAGAGAAGAGAGAATCTGGAACATCGTTCTCCTTTAAACGTATTTTTTCTTTTGTTCCATTAATGCCACACTTTAATTTTGAAACCAGAGTCAGCTGTTTGTAAACTCAGATCTAATAGGTTTAGGTACTATACACACAAAAAATACAAATACTTGTTTAAGCCAACTATATAGATGCAAGTAGATTATGAGATATTCTATTTCCATACAGAAAAGGAAAGAGACATACTGTGGGCTTTCAGATATTTCCACCATTCAATTCCTCTCCTTCTTCTTTCATCATTACCTGTTATCCAAAATGAATCTCCATTTTCATCTTCTTTTGACTAATTTTGACCTTTCCCCTCGTCTATTGTCATATAAATTTTGTATAATATATAAAACTTAATTCAGAACTAAAGTGATGTTAATCTTTGGTAGCAACTTTATTTATAACAGGAAAATTGTGCACAACAGTCTATCTGCATTATGATTAACATAAAATTATAATAGCTGTGGCAAAAATACAGAAAGAACACTCTTGGTTAAACCTATAAACAATTTAAAAAAATTAGGCACTTTTGTTTTAATACCAGAGTTTATCAGACTGATAATGCAATTTAAATAGTCCTTCATATCATCACATGATTAATTTGTGAATGATCAAGCATTCAATGTTAAAATGAAGTAAGCCACACTGACAGAAGGATAACAAAACAAGAAATTTAGACTTTTTTCCTTAGCAAAAAAATAAGCATCTTACTGAAAAATACAGAAGATCAAAAAAATAAAAACAATGATTATATACTATCAGATAAGGACAACATTCTGTAGCTATGGCATCATAAAAGGCTCTCTGAAAATTAAAAAAAGGAAATATATTTACTCAAAAAGAAAGACACCACAAATGAAGGGTTTTTAAAAAAGAAAATGACTAGTTCAAAATAGTTACCTCATGACTTGATACATATATGAGTATTTATTATTCCAGACTCTAGACACAAAGACAAACTGATAAACTGTGCTACATTTGTGATAACATAGCCAAATCTTTCATTAAAAGTAATGCAGAATATTGGTCATCTTATGGATAAATAGATATTTTATAACAGGTAAATATTCCATAGCATCCATAATACTATCATATGAAATATTTCTAGAATTCTAAAATGTTTTTAATTGTATCTCTGCTGCAGCTAATTTACATGTTTCTAGACTTCTCGCATTTAAATATTTGTACAAGTCAGCCAAAGCATATTTATTAAATTAACAGCATTGTGATAAGATAATGGAATTGGAAATCTTTAAGACCTTTGGAAGCTTCTGTGCTTTCCTATAATTCTACTGGGTAAGAATTCCTAACCTGTTAGAAGTACTGATTTGTCCCCATGTCTTATAGTTTCATATTTTACAGTTATTTTTTGTAATATTACAGATAGCCTTTCAAGATAAAGATTGTGCACATTTTCTGTCATTTAGCTTTAAAATCATATAGTGCCAACACTGCGAACTTGTTGCATAGTGAGCCGAGCATTAGATAAGTAGAAGTATAATTAGAAATCTTAAAAACAGTGATGTGTCAATGGATATGTTGTGAAGTGCAGGAATATGTTTAAAGATATACAGACACTGCAATCTTGAAGTTAAAAAAAAGCATCTATAGTTGTACATGCCATGGTCGAGTGTGATTGTGTGTATATGCCATTAGATTTTGATATATTCCATTTTCAGACAGAAAAGGAAGCAGCCACACTGTGTGGGCTTTCAGACCATTCCATCATTCCATTCCTCTCTTTCTTCTTCCCTCTCTCCGTGTTACCCAAAATGAATGCCCATTCTCAACTTCCCTTCACTAATTTCACCTTTCCCCTCCTCTTTTATCATGGAGATTTAGTGTATAATATATATAATATAATTCAGAACTAAATCAGATGGTGAGCTTTAGTAGCAATGCTATTTGTAACAGAAAAATTGTGGATGGCATTTTATGCTCACTATGATTATTATAAAACTACAACAGCTGTTGCAAGAAAAATCCAGAAAGAACACTCTTAATTAAACATATTTACAATTTAAAAAATATGAATTTTCGCTTGAATACCAGACTTCAGACTGAAAGTGCAATTTAAATAGTAATACATTTAATTACATGATGCAGTTAAAACCATGAGACCCACATCAATTACTTATGAAAAACATGTGTAACAATTTACTTCCTAATATTTTGTTTGTGTAATTGTAAAACAGCTTTATACTTAATGGCAGCACTAAGATCAGGCTTAATGAAGGCATTCAATTTAATTTGCCTGCAAATATTTCTATAGTGCATTTCATTTGCTATCACCTATCTTGTAAAATAATAAAACATTGTTTAGGCAGCCTTCCAATGTGGGACTTGTTTAAGTTTGGATCCCTTGCAACATTTCTTAAGTGCTTCTCACCAGCTTCTGCACATCTTATTCAATATGCCAGGTTTGTATATTGGTTTAACATTTTGATATATTTGCACTTGTCTTTGACTTAGGTCAAAATATAAAAGAGTCACTCTTCAAGCCTGTGGACTGAGTTAACTCATGTTAATACAAATACGTACATGCCTATGCCTACATCTTCACTGGCAATAGTGGCACTGTTTGGTATGAAAACTTTAAATAATTTCAGTTTTATTCAACACATTTCATAAGACTTTTAAACACATTTTAGAATATTAGATGTACCAATGACACATTGTGAAGACTCCCAGATAAATAATAAGCACAAATATTTAAAGTGAAATTTAATATAAAAGTTCATAGTTTCTTAAGATAAAAATAAATATATAATTGTTGTATAGCAGAACAACTGCACTTCAACTTGAAATTGTTAAAGCAGCATCAATTAATTATAACATTTACAAAGATTTGTTGTAACTTGAAAGACTTACTGGTAGCTGTTATTGCAGAAACAGTAGTTTGACCTAGGATACAAATGTGTTACAAAAATTAGTAAACTAAAGTAAGATTGACTTCCAACATCACCTTCACATTTCTTAATGCATACTTTTCATATATTAAGTCTGTTCCATAACCTTAAATACAGCCTCCCTTTACTGTGTAAGCTTCATTGCCTATATGCTTCATATTTACATATTACAAAAGTATATATATATATATATATATATATATATACATAAACTAATTACTTACCTAATTAACTTACAAATAAACAAGGTACATTTCTTATGCTTATCTGCTTTTCTCCTGATGTTGTTTTTTTGTTAGACACATTTTTCTTTCTTGTGACTTTATTTAGTTTAACTCTTATATTTTTAGGTATGATTTTTTCTTCTTCCTTCCATTATATATGTAAAATTAAGAGCTAGAGAGATTGATCGGTATGTCTGCATGTATATCTGTTTCAGATAAAGCCAAACATAATTTTAAAAGTCATATGTACATGGTATAGAAAGACAGACATATGTATCTTGGTCAGCTATAGTGATAGAAAAATGATTTATATAAACAGTCTTGCACACAAATATATATATATATATATATATATATATATATATATATATATATATATATATATATATATATCTACAAGCCTAGTCCATAGAAGTGCCCTGGCATCATGCCGCCTGACGTTAGTTCCCAGTGCTTCTATCAAGTAGAGCCACTGCAGTGATCCCCGGGTGAACTTTCTATTTCCCATCCACTCATCAAGATCTCTTGAAGAGGGCCAGTGAGGTACTCTGCTTGACATGTATGGGGAGTCTATTCCATAGCAATGGCAGTCTCTGGGTTATGAACTTGTCCCTCCAGCATGTTCTTTTGATTGTGGTAATGAGGTTGAGGTCTCTGGAGCATATGGTGTGGAGGGATTTGGATTTCTTTAGATGTAGCATTTCTGACAGAGGTGGGTCAGACATGGCTTTGTAAGTCAAGCAGATATCGCCTCTTAGTAGATGATATGAGACAGAGAATAGCTGGAGTTTTTTGAGTCTGTCCATGTAGGACATCTGTTTAAGGCTTAGTATCCTCTTCATGAGGTACTGTTGTGGCCTTTCCAGCTATTGCATGTGTCTAGTGAGGTACATGTCAAATGGGGCATTATACTCGATGATTGGCCTAATGAGGCAAGAGTAGAGAGAGATGATGACCTCTTTCTTCCTGGATGCAAAACCCATTGGTAATAAGATGTGGCAGATAGAAGGACTTTCTCACCACAGTGGCAATGTGGTGGTCAAAGGAAAGGTTGCTGTCAACCTGTGTTCCCAGATCTTTTAGAACGCCTTCAGTGTTCAGTAGGCTCCCATCGATGTGGTAATTAGTGGGAACTGAGGTTTTTTCAAAGGGTGTTGATGACACATTTTATGGCATTAAGGTTAAGGTCATGGTATCTACACCAGTCACAGGTCTCAGTGAGGCCTTTCTGTAGGATGTCTACATCACTTGGGAAGTTAATAATGGCTCCCAGCTTGCAGCCGTCTGCAAACTTTGTCAGCCAGAGTCCTTCTGTGTTGGCCTGGATTTCTGAAAGTCGATGCCAAACAGAAGGGGACCCAGGACCACTTGTGACTGGTTGGCAGTCTTAGTTGGAGTCCGCTACTTTCACACTGTGGGTTCTATCTGTGAGTCAATTTGCAACCCATCTAGTGATATAGGGATTGATGCCTAGTCTGCTGAGTTTATCAATAATTCCTGAGTGAGAAATGGTAACAAAAGGCCTTGGCCAGATCAAGCCAGGCTATATGAACTGCCTTTCCCTAATCCACAGCTCTGGTGACAAACTCAAAGAAGTCAACCAACTTGAGTAGGCAGGATCTAATTTTCAGAAAACCAAATTGCATGGGATCTAGAGTTTGTAGATTCCCTATATTCTTGTTAATTTGGTCCATGATGATGTGCTCCATAGCCTTACATATGAGACTCATCAGGCTAATGGGGTGATAATTCCCAGGGTCTGCAGTCACTCTCCCTTTATGGAGAGGGATGACTGCTGTAACAGTGTGCCATTCGGTAGGGACAAAGCCTGAAGTGAGGCCATGATTGAACAGGGCACACAGATGGGGTGTCATTTCACTTTGTAGTTCATGTAGAACACATTCAGGGATATTGCTGGGTCCCATGGAAGCTGTATTCTTGACCTTGGACAATGCAGCTTTAACCTATGCTGCAATAATGCTGGGTGCCCGGCATTCCTATGGTATTGTGATTGGTCCTTTGGGGGGGAGGGGTAAAGTTGGCATTGAATCTGTTGGCCAATATGCTGGCAATATCTGTTGACTCAGTATAGGAGGTACCATTGTGCAGTAACTCACAGCAAACCTGGGTATTGCCATGAAGATTCTTGATATAACTGTAGAAGGCTTTGTGGTTGTTTTTAGTGTCTGCCACAATTCTGCCTTCATAGCTGGCTTTAGAGGTTTTGATGAGGGATCTCAACTTTTTGTTGAGGCTAATAAGGGAGTTTTTCCGGTCTTGGGACTTCACCTTTTTCTGCAACAGTTTCTTCCTAATGCTGTAGAGTTTATTAATGGCAGGTGACCACCAGATTGGCTTCCTTTTTTTGGAGGAGAGCATCTTGGTTCTGTTGGTTATGGCTAGTTCCATGCACTTATATACGTGTTTGTACAGTGCATTGGTGTATGATTCGGCAGTCATGCATCTATTTTCAATTGACATGGATGTGGTGAAGTTAACCATCTCTGTTTTTAGGAGCCCAAAGTCAGCTTTGGAGAAGTTTTTCATGGTGGTTACCTTTGCAGGGGGTGTGGGTGAGATGTGAATTTCCATGGTGATTAGTTTGTGGTCGGATCTAACCAGGGAGGAATTGACTATTGGTGTAAAGCAACAGTTCCCATGTTAGTAATAACCAGGTCAAGGATGTTGCTTCCTCTAGTGGGGGTAAGAATGGGCTGGTCCAGGACATTGGAACTGATGAATTCCAGGAAGCGTTGGGCCAGTGTATTGGTGCATGAGCAATTTTCCCAGTTGATGGAGTGGTAGTTGAAGTCACCTAGTATGAGAGTGTTGGGTTGGACCCTAATAATTTCCAAGGTGCTTAGGAATGGGGAGCAAGAATCTTGGGACATTGTTGGGGACCTATAGCAGGCTACAACCTGAATCGCCATCTTACCCAGTGTTAGTTGTACCTGAAGTATCTCAGATGCGTTATGCTGGGCTACTAGTCTGGAGGTGTGCATATCCTGTATGAATATGGAGTAAAACATCTCCTTTGGAGCTTTGGTCCATGTTCTGGGGCCAAAAGGTGTGGAACGAGTTATAGCTTGGTAGTGCAGGGATGCTTTCTGCTGCTTTAAACCAGGTCTATTTTACAGCACAAATGTTGATGTTCTCCATTTTGAGGAGTGCTTTGAGCAAGTACATCTTGAGATTTAGACTTTTAGCAGTGAGCAGCATGACCCTCATATTGCATTTATTTATAGCTGTTACAGTGGTAATTTGGTCTTTGGAACAGCACCTAAAAAAACACTATAGGGGTGGCAAGAGCCTTAGCCAGTACCTGGAAACCCAGGGGTGACAGATGCAGGCCATCTCTGGCAAAGCATCGAGGTCTGTCAATCATGTTATTTCAAGCAGACAGATACTGGATCCCCCTAAAATGACACCAGAAACTTAGCCAATTGTTGGTCAATCATTTTCTGCTTGTACTGCAGTATCATTCTGGGTGATGGTAGGGTGCTGCTCAGGGTTAGTATCATACCTGCCTGGGCCACATAATCCGAGTGCTCTTCCATGTCTCTTTTCATGTAGTCCAGGGAGGTGCATCTCAGGTCATTCACACCCACATGGGCAGTGACAGAGTCATACTTGTACTTGTTGTGGAGTGACCTGAGTGTGTTTGTTATGTGTCAGATTCTGGCACCTGATAAACTGACTTTTACCTTCTCCTTATTCAACCTAGTGAGTGGGACATCAGTGTGCCTCACTACTGAGTCACCTAAGATTAGTGTATTGGGCAAGATGGTTTGCCTTAGGGGCTTAGGTTGAGGGGCACACTGTGTTGGTGAGCTATGTTTCTTGTGGTTTGTGCTGTGTTGTGGTGGTCAAATGTGTTTCTGCTTTGGAGGTCTCTGCTATTTGGGTAGATTTCTATTGAGAGCCTCCGTGAAGGTGGGTGTGTGGTTTGTGTATTTATGTCAGATCTGTGATGGTGGGTGTTCTGGAGGAATATGAGTTGCATGTGGTGTGTTGCAGGTACTGACCGTCTCATCTTGACCAGCTATTCCGGTCTTGGCTTGAGAGTGCATGGCTTCCAGTTTGGATATATAAGTGCATCTCTCACAAGTCTGAGTGTTAGAAGGTAAGAGAAGAGGCTTGTCTGTGTACATGAGGCAGTTGCTACACTCGTTCAGAATGCCCAAGTTCACCAGGTTAATAGGAGAAAGCAGAGGAAACTGATCTTTAGACATGCCAGGATGGGCATGGTCATTATTACTAAGTACTGGAGCTGTTTGCTTATATTTTCCTTTTACAGAAAAAATTTCACTCAAGGTGTCTGAGACTGTACAGAGCACTTAAAACACTTGAGGAGAAACTAATACGTAGACCCTGAAAATTTAAGGAAGAAGTATTTAGGCAGATATTCTGAAGTTAGGAAGAAATCAAGCAGTACTTACTGAAAATAAAGAATTAGCTTGTCAAGAATGATGAAAAGAGGACAGATGAATAAATAGCTACTGCTTGGCTACTACTAATGCTGGTCTCACCACAGCTTCACTCTGTTGGGATTCAATACTCCTTTGCTTCTTCTCTCACCAGAAGCAAAATGTTAGCACCAATCCCAAGAAGAGAAGCAGACCACAGCCTATTTGGTGATCCACAGTCTTGTCCCAGATGATGCAAGGGTCTGCAGGCTTGTAGCTTTTTTCCTAGTAGATGCCTCAAATAGCAACTAGACCAATCAGGTACATTAAACGCAGACACTCACTCTCCAAACAGAAAGAGTCAGGAATCAATGCACTCGGCTTCTACTCTCACCAGGATCAGAATATATGCAAAGATTCCAAACTGTCACCTATAAAGCAGTTATTATTATTAAGCAGTCTCCAGGAAATAATGTAACTGCACTCCTTCTCTCACCAGGAGAAAACAGAAGCACTAATCCCAAGATGACTACTACGAGGCAGAATGTGGGGTCTCCAATAACTGGTGATCTTGCAATAGATGCTTACAGGTA